>NC_086352.1:1262403-1309903 GCF_036324505.1 Eleginops maclovinus
CATACTGGGAGGGTGTGTGTGTGTGGGGGGGGGGGTTGTTAAACAAATGGCTGTGAGTGAGATTCTCCCAGCAGAAATAACTCCTGAAAATACATTCAAACTCCCCCCCCCCCCCCCACACACACACACACACACACACACACACACACACACACACACACACACACACACACACACACACACACACACACACACACACACACACACACACACACACACACACACACACACACACACACACACACACACACACACACACACACACACACACACAGGACAGCAAGTGTGTGTCACCTGTCTGCAGCAGCTGTCTCTCTCTCTCTCATGTCCGCATATACCAGAGCTCATCATCATACCTCCAGATCATTTTACACACACACACACACACACACACACACACACACACACTGATTTCCTGCAGAGCTGACCCCACCCTTCCATCAGCAGAGAAATGAAACGTAAACATGCAGCTGTTTAGCTTAGCTTAGCATAGTGACTGGATACAGAGGGAACTGTTAGCATGGCTCATGGAGACACAACATGCTCCTCTTTTATCTCATAGACCAAACTTCAGATCAGCTGGGAGAGGAGATCTTTGTTTACATGTTACACATGATAGGTTCTGGTTTAAAAGCTGGATTTGATTTTATAGTAAAAATGTTCTTTATTGGGCAGAAAACTCCTAGAATGAAAAAGGGATTAATACTCCAGCAGAAACATATCTGTGAACAGAAGTCTCCTAATGTGAGGAGCAGGCTGACAGAACTGAACAGAGCTCAGCTGCTGCTTTACAAATGTCTACAAAGGTGTATCACTGACGCTGACGACGGGCAGTGAGGGTGAACTGAGGACACCAATAATCACCTGAACTATTAATAAGCACTTTTACACTTATTTACCAGAGCTCTACAGGAAGCTGTTTATAAAGACTGCATCAATAACAACATCACAACTAAATATCAGGGAGATTGTTCTACAGCCAGCTGAGGATAACATCTATGAACCCTGCAGCGTTTACTTTAAAGAGTCCTCTCCTGCTGATGTTCAGGTGTATATCAGTATGTAGAGTCTCTACTTTAAAGAGTCCTCTCCTGCTGATGTTCAGGTGTATATCAGTATGTAGAGTCTCTACTTTAAAGAGTCCTCTCCTGCTGATGTTCAGGTGTATATCAGTATGTAGTGTCTCTACTTTAAAGAGTCCTCTCCTGCTGATGTTCAGGTGTGTATCAGTATGTAGAGTCTCTACTTTAAAGAGTCCTCTCCTGCTGATGTTCAGGTGTATATCAGTATGTAGTGTCTCTACTTTAAAGAGTCCTCTCCTGCTGATGTTCAGGTGTATATCAGTATGTAGAGTCTCTACTTTAAAGAGTCCTCTCCTGCTGATGTTCAGGTGTATATCAGTATGTAGTGTCTCTACTTTAAAGAGTCCTCTCCTGCTGATGTTCAGGTGTATATCAGTATGTAGAGTCTCTACTTTAAAGAGTCCTCTCCTGCTGATGTTCAGGTGTATATCAGTATGTAGCGTCTCTACTTTAAAGAGTCCTCTCCTGCTGATGTTCAGGTGTATATCAGTATGTAGTGTCTCTACTTTAAAGAGTCCTCTCCTGCTGATGTTCAGGTGTATATCAGTATGTAGAGTCTCTACTTTAAAGAGTCCTCTCCTGCTGATGTTCAGGTGTATATCAGTATGTAGTGTCTCTACTTTAAAGAGTCCTCTCCTGCTGATGTTCAGGTGTATATCAGTATGTAGAGTCTCTACTTTAAAGAGTCCTCTCCTGCTGATGTTCAGGTGTATATCAGTATGTAGTGTCTCTACTTTAAAGAGTCCTCTCCTGCTGATGTTCAGGTGTATATCAGTATGTAGTGTCTCTACTTTAAAGAGTCCTCTCCTGCTGATGTTCAGGTGTATATCAGTATGTAGTGTCTCTACTTTAAAGAGTCCTCTCCTGCTGATGTTCAGGTGTATATCAGTATGTAGTCTCTACTTTAAAGAGTCCTCTCCTGCTGATGTTCAGGTGTATGTCAGTATGTAGAGTCTCTACTTTAAAGAGTCCTCTCCTGCTGATGTTCAGGTGTATATCAGTATGTAGAGTCTCTACTTTAAAGAGTCCTCTCCTGCTGATGTTCAGGTGTATATCAGTATGTAGAGTCTCTACTTTAAAGAGTCCTCTCCTGCTGATGTTCAGGTGTATATCAGTATGTAGTGTCTCTACTTTAAAGAGTCCTCTCCTGCTGATGTTCAGGTGTATATCAGTATGTAGAGTCTCTACTTTAAAGAGTCCTCTCCTGCTGATGTTCAGGTGTATATCAGTATGTAGAGTCTCTACTTTAAAGAGTCCTCTCCTGCTGATGTTCAGGTGTATATCAGTATGTAGAGTCTCTACTTTAAAGAGTCCTCTCCTGCTGATGTTCAGGTGTATATCAGTATCTGAAACCAGAGCCCAGTCTGCTCGGATTGGTTAGCTAGTTGGCTCTGTTGTGATTGCTCAACAGCTTAGAGATGTCCCGCCCCTTAGCCTATCACGTGCAATGTGTTGGAGCGCTAGCCAATAGGAGTGGTCCGTAGCGATGTCATTTTGTCCAAAGTTATGAAGCTGAACGAGGATTCCTCAAATATGTCAGAGTTCCAGAATAAACGTTGATATGTGAGCAGATCTTTTGTGCGTCTGAATGAATAATAAACAGATCAGCCGATTCTTCTTCTCCGGTTTTTGTTCTTCATATTTAATTCAGTCATTATTTTATTTCCCCAGGCTTTGTAGATCAATAACATCTGTTATTCGTCAGTCAGTGAACGAAGAGGAAATTATAAATAAATGAAGTTAGCGTTAGCGTAGCTCTCTCATTGATTCTCTGAGGGTCCTGGAGGAGGCTGACTTCCTGCTCCATTAACACTAATGCCTCTAAAGTGCCTCCATACAGCATGAGCCACTGAGTCATCCTGCCTGCTTCATATCACACAGAGTATCTGTTAATATATATGTCTTTGTGCAATTTCAGCTCCATCACCAGGGGGTCACATCTGTGCTCATTGGTTTTACTTGTTATTAATAACGTGTCCATCCTGAGCCTCTCTCGAATTGTTCCCTCCCTTTACTTCACTCTGTGCCGCTGTAATCACGCATAAAGGACTTCTGATTCTGATGTTTCTCAGCGCCTTGTTCCCATATTGTGTTTGAATATGCAAACGGGTCGTTATGTAAAGCTTACTTTATCTGAGTTCATGAGAAATCTACTGACGGTAATTAATGATGCTGCCGCACCAATCATCAATGCTTTGTTCATTAGTAGACAACACGTCTTCAACCCTGAAACGTGCAATACAGATGAGAGTAACAAAGATGTGACTGAACAGAGCAGCGGTGTGTTTAATATTACCGGTCCAGTTTCCAAATTGACCAATCAGAATTGAGTATTCACCAAAGCCTTGTTTTATTATTAAATGTGTTGTTCCTTCTGTTTTCATAGTGAATACCTAACGTCACAATGAACATGATGCAGACGGTTTCTACCTGGAAGTCATGTCAGTATTCCCTCGTTGGGAACGCTGGGATTCTCCTGAACATTCCCAGAATAAACACTGTTAGCATCTCTGAGGCTAAAGCTAAAAACAGACCCACCCTTATTGTTACAGACCCCCCCCCCCTCTGGTTGCGGCCCTGCTGAGACATCGCGGTCCAGGGCAGGGGACTATGTGACGTCACAGAAACGTTCTCCCCACAAAAACACGGTTTCTCTCTTTTCCCAGTCCGGGACCACCGTCACTGTTTCCAACGCCCCCCCCCCCCCATCTCCCCGGCCGACAGCAGCTGCAGACCGGACACCTCCCGCTCATTCTGCAACACACACACACACACACACACACACACACACACACACACACACACACACACACACACACACACACACACACACCGCGGCCACGCCTGTTTTGCTCCTGCATGGCGCACCGTTATATCCTCCATCCTCCGGCCGAGAGGAGGCTCTGCGGGCCGGGCTCCTCCTGTGCCCGGGGAGAGGGCACCGCGGCCCGGGTGCAGAGAGCAGCCCGGCCGGGAGGTAGAACCGGAGAGAGAACCGGGCCTCCGGGGGGAGAGGAAGTTCATGGAGGCTCGGGCCGCTCCAATCACAGCAAACAGCGTGGAGAGTGGGGGAGGACAGCTGGGACACAGAGGGGACACAGAGCGGGGACAGAGGGGACACAGAGCGGGAAGCAGGGAGTGGAGGAGCCGCTTACCTTGAGCAGATCAGTCCGCAAACAGAGAGGGAACGGGCGGAGCGACAGAGGGAGGCTGTGCTGCTGCTGCTGCGGCTGCAGGGAATGACGGGAAAGAATCCGCACTGCCCCCCCCCCCCCCTCCACTCTCTCCCTCCCCTCCCTCTGTCTCCTCCCCCCTTCTCCAGTCTGCATCAGGCTCAGAATTAAACATAAGAGCAAAGCATGATGGGAACACGTTTTTAATACGCTTTCAGAAAGGGATGTTGTAGTTTCATTTATTCCAAACGCCTTGACATTCTGACTTTATGTAGAATATACCTCATTATTATTTACAGTTCCCAGAGTTCGTCGACACAGTTGTTTCCAACATTTAGACTTTATTCTAAAAATCACAACTTTTATTGGCATTTTGTTTCTTAGACTTAGTTCTGAATAGTCCTTATTTTTCCTCAACATTTACTCTTGATATCAGATTTACTTAATTAATCCCAAATCTGGAAATATTTTAGTTGCAGCAGCGAATAAAAGTATTTTCCACAATTAGGAAGAAGAAGAAAAATAAAATGAACACTTTACAAACATCTCAGAAGATGAAACTGAATCTGTGAACGATCTGACAAATAAAACTCTAGAATTGCTAAATCTCAGCTAACACAAAATAAAAGTGATATTATATTAGTGTGGGAGAATGGTATATTAGATATAGACATATGTACAGTGAAGTCATGTCCTGTTGACAGCAGAGACTCTCTGGAGCTGAGTCTCTGCTGTCAGGGGGGATGTCCCAGCCTCCAGACCTTATTCCCAGCCTCCAGACCTTATTCCCAGCCTCCAGACCCTATTCCCAACCACCAGACCTTATTCCCAGCCTCCAGACCCTATTCCCAGCCTCCAGACCTTATTCCCAGCCCCCAGACTTTATTCCCAGCCTCCAGACCTTATTCCCAGCCTCCAGACCTTATTCCCAGCCTCCAGACCTTATTCCCAGCCTCCAGACCCTATTCCCAACCTCCAGACCCTATTCCCAGCCTCCAGACCCTATTCCCAGCCTCCAGACCTTATTCCCAGCCCCCAGACCTTATTCCCAACCTCCAGACCTTATTCCCAGCCCCCAGACTTTATTCCCAGCCTCCAGACCTTATTCCCAACCTCCAGACTTTATTCCCAGCCTCCAGACCTTATTCCCAACCTCCAGACCTTATTCCCAGCCTCCAGACTTTATTCCCAACCTCCAGACCCTATTCCCAGCCTCCAGACCTTATTCCCAACCTCCAGACCTTATTCCCAGCCCCCAGACTTATTCCCAGCCTCCAGACCTTATTCCCAACCTCCAGACTTTATTCCCAGCCTCCAGACCTTATTCCCAACCTCCAGACCTTATTCCCAGCCTCCAGACTTTATTCCCACCTCCAGACCTTATTCCCAACCTCCAGACCTTATTCCCAGCCCCAGACTTTATTCCCAACCCCCAGACCCTATTCCCAACCTCCAGACCTTATTCCCAGCCTCCAGACTTTATTCCCAACCCCCAAACCCTATTCCCAACCTCCAGACCTTATTCCCAGCCTCCAGACCTTATTCCCAGCCTCCAGACCTTATTCCCAACCTCCAGACCTTATTCCCAACCTCCAGACCTTATTCCCAGCCTCCAGACTTTATTCCCAACCCCCAGACCCTATTCCCAACCTCCAGACCTTATTCCCAGCCTCCAGACCTTATTCCCAGCCTCCAGACCTTATTCCCAACCTCCAGACCTTATTCCCAGCCTCCAGACCTTATTCCCAGCCTCCAGACCTTATTCCCAACCTCCAGACCTTATTCCCAACCTCCAGACCTTATTCCCAGCCTCCAGACTTTATTCCCAACCCCAGACCCTATTCCCAACCTCCAGACCTTATTCCCAGCCCCAGACCTTATTCCCAACCCCCAGACCTATTCCCAACCTCCAGACCCTATTCCCAGCCTCCAGACCTTATTCCCAACCCCAGACCCTATTCCCAACCTCCAGACCTTATTCCCAGCCTCCAGACTTTATTCCCAACCCCCAGACCCTATTCCCAACCTCCAGACTTATTCCCAGCCCCCAGACTTATTCCCAACCCCAGACCCTATTCCCAGACCTCCAGACCTTATTCCCAGACCTCCAGACCTTATTCTCCAACGCCCCAGCCCCTTTATTCACCCCGGGTTTTCCCAAAAGACCCTTTTTTCCCAAAATCCAGCCCTTTTTTCCCCCCCCCCAAAGCCCTTAATTCCCAACCCCCAGACCTTTTTCCCCAACCTCCAGGGGCCCTATTAGCCCCAGCCCCTTTTTTCCCCAAAACCCCCAGCCCCAATTCCCCGGGCCAGAACCCCCCGCCCCCAGATTTTTTCCCAAAACCCAGCCCTTTTCCCCAAACCCCAGACCTTATTCCCCCAAGCCTTTCCCGGGCCCTTTATTCAAACCCCACCCTTTTCCCCCGAAACCCCCAGAACTTTTCCCCACCCTCCGACCTTTTTCCCAAACCCCCTTTTTCCAAAGGTCCTTTTTTCCCCAAACCTCCGACTTTTTAACCCCCCCAGACCTTTTTCCCGCCTCTTTTTTAAAAAAACCTTTTTCCCAAACCCCCCGGGCCGCTGTTAAAAAGCCCAACTTTAAAAAGACCTTTTTTTCCCTGCCTTTTCCAAAGGACCTTTTTTCCCCAAACCCCCAAAACCTTTTTCCCCAACCTCCAGCTTTTTCCCCGGCCCTTTTCCCCAGCCCTTTTTCCCAAACCTCCAGCCCCTTTTCCCGCCAGCCTTTCCAAAAGCCCTTTTTTCCCCCCTACCCCAATTGGCCTTTTTTTTCCCAAAACCCCCGACCCAAAATTCCCCCTTTAACCCCCTCCAACCAAACCTTATTTCCCCACCCCCCAGACTTTTTTCCCCAGCCCCCAAAGATTTTTCCCCCAACCCCTCCCTATTAAAGACCTTATTTCCCACCCTCCAGCCCTTTTTCCCCAGCTCCCAGACTTTTTTTCCCCAACCCCAGCCCCTTTCCCCAAAACCCCAAGGCCCCTTTATTCCCGGGCCTTCCGGGACCCTATTCCCGCCCGGGACCCTATTCCCAGCCTCCAGCTTTTTCCAAACCCCCGTCCCCCTATTCCAAAACCTCGGGGACCTTTTTCCCGGGCCCCCAGACCTTTTTCCAGTTCCAGTTTTTAAACCCCAACCTCCAGACCTTACCCTTTAACCCCAAAACCTTTTTCCCCACCCCCGGGACTTTTTTCCCCCCACCCCCAGCCCCTTATTCCCAACCCCCCAGCCCTTTATTCCACCCTTTCCGGCCTTTTTCCCCAGCCCCGTTTTTTTTTCCAACCCCGGGCCCTTAATTTCCCAACCTGGGCCCTTTTTCCCCGTCCAGCCTACCCCCCACCCTCCAGACTTTTTCCCCAAAACCCCCGGCCCCTTTTTCCCCAACCTCCAGACCTTTTTTCCCAGCACCGGGCCCCTTTTCCCGGGCCCCCCAAAGCCTTTTAATTCCCGGCCTCCAGTTTTTTATACCCAACCCCCAGACCCTTTTCCCCAACCTAGCCCTTAAATTCCCACCCCAGATTTTTCCCCAACCCCGAAATTTTTCCCCAACCCCAAGCCCTTTTTCCCAACCCTCCAGATTTTAATTCCCAAACCCCCAGATTTCCCACCCCCGCCCCTTTTCCCCAGCCTCCAGCCCTTTTTTTTCCACCCTCCAACCTTTTTTCCCAACCCTCCAGCTTTTTCCCCAAACCCCCAGCCCTTTTCCCCCCTCGATTTTTTTCCCCAGCTCCCAGCCCTTTTTTCCCAACCCCCAGATTTAAAACCCCAACCCCCAAAACCCCCTTTTCCCCAAAACCCGGGGCCCCTATTCCCAACCCCCAGGAATTTAAAACCCCAGACTTTTTCCCCCAGACCCTTTTCCCCCAACCCCGGCCCCAAATCCCACCCTCCGGGATTTTTTCCCCAACAGCCCCCCCTTTTTTTTTTTCCACACTTTTTTAAACCTTTCCTTGATTTCTGCCGAAAAGGTAAACTTTTTTCAAAAAATTTTGGACGCCTTTTAGTTTCCCAAACTTTATTTTTTAAATTTTAAAAACTTGCCCTGTTAACACAATTTAAAAATGTATTCTCCCTTTCCTGACTTTATTCCCCACATCCCAGATGATTTCTCATCAGTCCACAGTGCACCTGTTAGTACATCCTGCAGTCAGAGGAAACTAGGACTCAGCGTCCTGTGAAGTCTGCAAGACAGAGATTAGGATGCGTCAAGGTTGCCTACTTTCATACAGTACAAGTACTTCAGTGTACTGAGCGACAGTGTGTGCATCTCACTGAGGTCAGCTGATCTATCTCATTGGTGTTCGGTGGTCATCGCCCTGCCGACATGCTGCTGCCTTACTGGGACCAGTAAATAGTTCCTCTCCTCCAACCAGATTGGAATTGGGCCGTAGGGTTTGCTCCACAGGGACTGGAACATCCGAATGATGTAATGTGAGAGCTTCCGCTCTGCTGGGAAACACTAACGAGGGCTGTGATTGGTTGAAAGCTCTCAGAGCACTATAAACACACATCTGTATTTATGCCCCCCCCCCCCACAAGAGGCATATGTTTATTTAGGTTCTACATGGTTCTGTAGCTCCTGCAGAGTTTCCAACCTTTTATTTCCCAAATTTTAATCATGATTTAGACTGAAAGGCTTGGTCCCCTCGACACCTGACGGAGGCTTCTGTACGAAGGCGTTCCTACACAAGCAGTATTTATATTTATTTATTAACCGATATTTCATCAACAAGATATAAATGTGAGAACAAAGACGTACATCTAAATAACAGAGTCAACAAACACGTGTCACACTGACAGCTTTATTCAACTTTGTGATAAATAAAAAATAAATGTGGATCACAGATCACTGGAACAAACGGAAGATTTCCTCACAGAGAAAAGAGACGGAGCGTCAGAGAGACGGAGCGTCAGAGAGACGGAGCATCTGAGAGATGGAGCGTCAGAGAGACGGAGCGTCAGAGAGACGGAGCGTCTGAGAGACGGAGCATCTGAGAGATGGAGCGTCAGAGAGACGGAGCGTCAGAGAGACGGAGCGTCTGAGAGACGGAGCGTCAGAGAGACGGAGCGTCTGAGAGACGGAGCGTCCGAGAGACGGAGCGTCCCAGAGACGGAGCGTCAGAGAGACGGAGCGTCGCAGAGACGGAGCGTCAGAGAGACGGAGCATCAGAGAGACGGAGCATCAGAGAGACGGAGCGTCCCAGAGATGGAGCGTCAGAGAGACGGAGCGTCCCAGAGACGGAGCGTCTGAGAGACGGAGCGTCTGAGAGACGGAGCGTCAGAGAGACGGAGCGTCTGAGAGATGGAGCGTCAGAGAGACGGAGCATCTGAGAGACGGAGCGTCAGAGAGACGGAGCGTCAGAGAGACGGAGCGTCAGAGAGACGGAGCGTCTGAGAGACGGAGCGTCTGAGAGACGGAGCGTCCCAGAGACGGAGCGTCAGAGAGACGGAGCGTCGCAGAGACGGAGCGTCAGAGAGACGGAGCATCAGAGAGACGGAGCGTCCCAGAGATGGAGCGTCAGAGAGACGGAGCGTCCCAGAGACGGAGCGTCTGAGAGACGGAGCGTCTGAGAGACGGAGCGTCAGAGAGACCGAGTGTCCCAGAGACGGAGCGTCCCAGAGACGGAGCGTCAGAAGTCTAACCACTCCGTCATGTAGATGCAGTTTGAGGGGGAGATCTCCCCACCTTCCTGACAGTCATCAAACACCTGAGGACACAAACTGGAAGTCAAACACCTGAGGACACGGACAGGAAGCCCCCACCCCCCTTGTTACCGGGCAGAGTACCCCAATCCCTGGTTACCGGGCAGAGTCCGCAGGGCGTCCTGACGAGGCCAGTGGGCAGCAGCACAGCGTTGACCCCCCGGTAGAGCTTCATCTGTCCGTCCACGCTGCCCACCGTTCCCTCCTTGGCGGCGATGACGGTCATCTCCACCTTCCCATCGTAGATCAGCGTGTTGAGGATTGTCTCGATGTCGTCCATCGACAGATCCACCTGCAGACATGGAGACATCTCTCAGTTAA
Source organism: Eleginops maclovinus (assembly GCF_036324505.1). NCBI lineage: Eukaryota > Metazoa > Chordata > Actinopteri > Perciformes > Eleginopidae > Eleginops > Eleginops maclovinus. Next base: position 1,272,701 of record NC_086352.1, read on the forward strand.
CCCAGGTTAAACTCGGGTTAAACCCAGGTTAAACTCGGGTTAAATTTAGGTTAAACCCAGGTTCAGATTGGGTTTAACTCTGGTTGAACTCCATCTCCCCTGATGTGTGGCTCCGCCCCTGTGTGGTGTGATGTCATAAAGGGGGCGGCACTATGTCACCTTGCTGATGCCGAGCTCACAGATGTACTTCCAGACTTCATGAGACGTGGCGAAGGAGCTGTTCCTCTGAACCATCGGACTCTGTTTACTGTCCCTCGCTGCTTCCGCCTACACACACCCACAGACACACAGACACACACACACACAGACACACACACACACACCAACTATGTTGGGGCTATAAAGGAATTACAGCACGGTCACATGCCTTCCCATCACAACCGCTAAGCTAAAGGCGGCTAATGTTGTGTGTCTGCTGTGTGTAGATAAAGTTGTGCACCTTGCTCTGCAGGAACTTGAAGCACTGCTGGTTCAGGACCTCCACAAACTCGGACTCAAAGTCCTGGTCGCTGTACCAGGCGCCGCCCGTCACCGAGCGGTCGGGCTGCAGGTTGTACAGCATGTACACCTTCTTCTTCGACGCCTGAGGAGAGAGGGAAGACCTGACTACTGCAGGTTCTATCCAAGGTTTAACTGTTTCCCAGGTTTAAACTCAGGTTAGACTCGGGTAAACCTGGTTTAAACTCAGGTTTAACTCGGGGTAAACCTGGTTTAAACTCAGGTTAAACTCAGGGTAAACCTGGTCTAAACTCAGGTTAGACTCGGGGTAAACCTGGTCTAAACTCAGGTTTAACCTGGGGTAAACCTGGTTTAAACTCAGGTTAAACTCAGGTTAGACTCGGGGTAAACCTGGTTTAAACTCAGGTTAAACTCGGGGTAAACCTGGTTTAAACTCAGGTTAAACTCAGGGTAAACCTGGTCTAAACTCAGGGTAAACTCGGGTTAAACCTGGTTTAAACTCAGGGTAAACTCGGGTTAAACCTGGTTTAAACTCAGGTTAGACTCGGGGTAAACCTGGTTTAAACTCAGGGTAAACTCGGGTTAAACCTGGTCTAAACTCAGGTTAGACTCGGGGTAAACCTGGTTTAAACTCAGGGTAAACTCGGGGTAAACCTGGTTTAAACTCAGGTTAAACTCGGGGTAAACTCGGGTTAAACCTGGTCTAAACTCAGGTTAGACTCGGGGTAAACCTGGTTTAAACTCAGGGTAAACTTGGGGTAAACCTGGTTTAAACTCAGGTTAAACGTGGGGTTAACTCAGGGTAAACTCGGGTTAAACCTGGTTTAAACTCAGGGTAAACTCGGGGTAAACCTGGTTTAAACTCAGGGTAAACTCGGGGTAAACCTGGTTTAAACTCAGGTTAAACTCAGGGTAAACTCGGGTTAAACCTGGTCTAAACTCAGGTTAGACTCGGGGTAAACCTGGTTTAAACTCAGGGTAAACTCGGGGTAAACCTGGTTTAAACTCAGGTTAAACTCAGGGTAAACTCGGGGTAAACTCAGGGTAAACTCGGGGTAAACCTGGTTTAAACTCAGGTTAAACTCAGGTTAAACTCAGGATAAACCTGGTCTAAACTCAGGTTAGACTCGGGGTAAACCTGGTTTAAACTCAGGTTAAACTCAGGTTAAACCTGGTTTAAACTCAGGTTAAACTCAGGGTAAACTCGGATTAAACCTGGTTTAAACTCAGGGTAAACTCGGGGTAAACCTGGTTTAAACTCAGGGTAAACTCGGGGTAAACCTGGTTTAAACTCAGGTTAAACTCAGGGTAAACTCAGGGTAAACTCGGGTTAAACCTGGTTTAAACTCAGGGTAAACTCGGGGTAAACCTGGTTTAAACTCAGGTTAAACTCAGGGTAAACTCAGGGTAAACTCGGGTTAAACCTGGTTTAAACTCAGGTTAAACTCAGGTTAAACTCAGGATAAACCTGGTCTAAACTCAGGTTAGACTCGGGGTAAACCTGGTTTAAACTCAGGGTAAACTCGGGTTAAACCTGGTTTAAACTCAGGTTAAACCTGGTTTAAACTCAGGTTAAACTCAGGGTAAACTCGGATTAAACCTGGTTTAAACTCAGGGTAAACTCGGGGTAAACCTGGTTTAAACTCAGGTTAAACTCAGGGTAAACTCAGGGTAAACTCGGGTTAAACCTGGTTTAAACTCAGAGTAAACTCGGGGTAAACCTGGTTTAAACTCAGGTTAAACTCAGGGTAAACTCAGGTTAGACTCGGGGTAAACCTGGTTTAAACTCAGGTTAGACTCGGGGTAAACCTGGTTTAAACTCAGGTTAGACTCGGGGTAAACCTGGTTTAAACTCAGGTTAAACTCAGGGTAAACTCGGGTTAAACCTGGTCTAAACTCAGGTTAGACTCGGGGTAAAACTGGTTTAAGCTTGGGTAAACTCGGGGTAAACTCGGGTTAAACCTGGTTTAAACTCAGGGTAAACTCAGGGTAAACTCGGGTTAAACCTGGTTTAAACTCAGGTTAAACTCAGGGTAAACTCAGGTTAAACCTGGTCTAAACTCAGGTTACACTCAGGGTAAACTCAGGTTAAACCCGGGGTAAACCTGGTTTAAACTCAGGGTAAACTCGGGTTAAACCTGGTTTAAACTCAGGGTAAACTCGGGGTAAACTCGGGTTAAACCTGGTTTAAACTCAGGGTAAACTCAGGGTAAACTCGGGTTAAACCTGGTTTAAACTCAGGTTAAACTCAGGGTAAACTCAGGTTAAACCTGGTCTAAACTCAGGTTACACTCAGGGTAAACTCAGGTTAAACCCGGGGTAAACCTGGTTTAAACTCAGGGTAAACTCGGGTTAAACCTGGTTTAAACTCAGGGTAAACTCGGGGTAAACTCGGGTTAAACCTGGTTTAAACTCAGGGTAAACTCAGGGTAAACTCGGGTTAAACCTGGTTTAAACTCAGGTTAAACCTGGTCTAAACTCAGGTTACACTCAGGGTAAACTCAGGTTAAACCCGGGGTAAACCTGGTTTAAACTCAGGGTAAACTCGGGTTAAACCTGGTTTAAACTCAGGTTAAACTCAGGGTAAACTCAGGTTAAACTCAGGTAAATTTGTGTGAGTGTTGTGGACTCACAGCCACAGACTTCACAGCCTTGATGAGCTTCTTGCTCTCCAGGTTCTTCAGGATCTTGTTGACCTCGGTCAGAGGGAGGTTGCTCTTGAACCGGATGTCTCTGCTCCAGATCCCTGCAGCACAATTGTGATATTTACTGTGTTGATATTTACTGTGTTGATATTTACTGTGTTGATATTTACTGTGTTGATATTTACTGTGTTGATATTTACTGTGTTGATTGAGTCCCTTTATATGAACATGGTTCAGTTACTGAAACAGAAAACAGACGGAAACACAGAACACAAGAAGAGGGATGGATTTCAAAATAAAAGCCTAACCTTTGTTTCCTGCGTCCTCGATCACCTGGTACACCAGCTTCTCCTGGTTATCTGAGCCCTTCATCTTACTGACAGACAGACAGACAGACAGACAGACAGACAGACAGACAGACAGACAGACAGACAGACACACAGACACACACACACACACACACACACACACACACACACACACACACACACACACACACACACACACAGAGTATATTTCCAGATCTAATAATAGAAACATCTTGAATGAAGATGACAGATATTACATTTAGTTTTTCGGGCAGTTGTGGGACAATAAGAAGTCAGACCTGCCATGCTTGTAAATAAAGTAAATAACGAGTATATAATATATATATATATTATATACGAGTATATAATATATATATATAATATACGAGTATATTATATATATATACTCGTATATTATATATAATATACGAGTATATATTATATACGCTTATATATGATAAACAACTACATAATATGCACACAGTATTTTTAGGATGCTATGTGTACCTGGCGCTCTGGCCGTCCTTCATCCTGTACAGGAGCCCCGAGCTGTTCCTCAGCAGGTCCAGCTGACCCTGTGGAGACAGCACAACCCATCAGAACTACAAACATGGCAGCTCCGATCGGCCAATCAGACGGCAGGACAGAGGGGACTGACCACTGAGAGCAGCTTGTTAATGGCCAGCGCTCTCTGCTGCGGCTCCAGGTGAGGCATGTCGTTCTGAATGACCGCGTCCGTGATGCCGTGAGGAAACTGCAGACACAGCGCTTTGATCCTGCACACACACACACACACACACACACACACAATTTAATCACTGAATATGTTCTGGTTTCCTTCTGATGAGAAACTAATAGTCTTTTGGTTTTTGGAAAAAATATCTGAGGACGGAGGGAACAATCGTCCCTTCATCCATTTCCTCATTGTTCAGTATTTGTAGTCAATATCCGGAACATAGTGACATCACCATGTGCCACTCACACTCCTATTGGCCAGGACTCCAACACACAGGTAACCAAGTTAATCACTGTTTCATTCAACAACATATCCCAATAGATAAGGGAACAGTTTCTAAACCTCAGCTATTATTGCCCCTTCATAGGGTTTATTTGACATGCTTCTGATATACATCTCCCTCTGTCATCGTGTTTACATTTTACTTCAAACTTCTGCTTTCATGTTCTATTCTGAGTTGTTTGTTTGTTTGTTTGTTTGTTTTCACATCGTGTTTGCTGCCTTGTTTACTTGCTGCTGTGACGGCAACGTTTTCTTTAGGATCCCTTATGCTGAGGATAGCCCCTCATTAAACGCAGGTATGTGTGATTCGGTTTCTGGGTGTAAATCAGAACCCAGGTGTACTGGAGGACAGCCGAATGAACAGGTGCCCCCCCCCCGGGTGAGACCCTGTGACAATAGCAGTGGTTTATGGTCTGTGTTTCTGGTTGGGGTCATTTAACTCTAAATGTGAGGGAAGGTAAAGGGGGCTCTGCGCATTGATCTCCGGTGAAGCTCTCCCTCCGCGGACTGACCTGCTCTCCACCTCCGCGAGGTCCATGGCGCTGCCCTCCTTCTTCACCGTGACGTCACTCATCTTCTACCTGAGTATCTTGTTTATTCCGTGTTTCTGAAGAAGCTCCGGAGCTAGGAAGCTGTTGCATCAGCTTAGCATCAGGTTAGCATTTCAGCTAATGTTGACATGCTGCGTTCAGGGTCCTCAAGAGTCATCGGGGGCGGCCTGTAAACCCGCCTGTTCAAAAATATCGGAACGTAAAGAAATAATTGGTATAATAGGAAAACGTAAAAAACAAAGTCGTTTTATCAAATACTTTATTTATTGCTTTTTCAAATGAAATTATACAAAACAATTATTAAATTGTGCAAAAGTCTTTACTTTCTCACACGTGTTGCATGTTTACAGCTCCGTCAGAATAAAGGGACTTTCTTTGAAAATGTGATATTTTTGGACTTTATCATAAAGTTATGGATTTGGCTGAAAGCGTTTGTTATGTTTTAGCTTTTAAAAAATACACTTTATTCACACGATGTTTGACATCTTTCAGAATAAAGGGACTTTTTTAAACATTTATATATTTTTTGACTTTCTCAAAAGCTTTTATAATTTGCTGATGTGATGTTTTAGCTTTTTCAAAAATATATATTTATTTTGTACCTTTTACCAGTCACTGGATTCTGAGCTGTAAACATACTAACACACAAATAATGCGTTTTTGAGAAAAAGAGTTATTCGTGCGTTTGTATGTTTACAGCTTCTTTAGAAAAAGTGACTTTTCCTATTTTTTAACTTTCTCAAAAGCTTTTATATTTGGCTGATAGCTTTTGTAAGCTTAAAGCTTAAATAAATAAATAAATGAACAAATAAATAAATGAATAAATAATTGAATAAATGAATAAATAATTGAATGAATGAATAGATAAATAAAAAAATAAATGAATGAATAAATAAATAAATTAATAAATGAATGAATATATAAATGAATGAATGAATGAATAAATGAATGAATGAATAAATAAATAAAGGAATGAATGAATGAATGAATAAATAATTGAATGAATGAATAAATAAATAAATAAATGAATGAATGAATAAATGAATGAATAAATAAATGAATGAATGAATAGATAAATAAAAAAATAAATAAATGAATGAATTAATTAATTAATAAATGAATGAATAAATAATTGAATGAATGAATGAATGAATAAATAATTGAATGAATGAATAAATAATTGATTGAATGAATGAATGAATGAATAAATAAATGAATGAATGAATGAATAAATAAATGAATGAATGAATAAATAAATAAAGGAATGAATGAATAAATAAATAAATAATTGAATGAATGAATAAATAAAAAAATAAATGAATGAATGAATAAATGAATGAATAAAAAAAAAAAAATGAATAAAAAAATAAATAAATGAATAAAAAAATAAAAAAATAAATGAATAAATAAATAAATGAATAAATAAATAAAGGAATGAATAAATAAATGAATAAATAAATGAATAAATAAATAAATGACTAAATAAATGAATAAATAAATGAATAAATAAATGAATGAATAAATGAATGAATAAATGAATGAATAAATAAATGAATGAATAAATAAATAAATAAATGAATAAATAAATAAATGAATAAATGAATGAATAAATAAATGAATAAATAAATAAATGAATAAATAAATGAATGAATAAATGAATGAATAAATAAATGAATGAATAAATGAATAAATAAATAATAAATAATAAATGAATAAAAAAAAAATGAATAAAAAAATAAATGAATAAATAAATAAATGAATAAAAATAAATGAATGAATAAATAAATGAATAAATAAATGAATAAATGAATGAATGAATGAATAAATGAATGAATAAATAGGGCACCAAACCCCGAAACTGCTCCCTGGCGCGGACGACGCTGAAGTTAGCGTCAGAGCAGGGGAAAGTTAAGGGGAAAGTTAAGGGGAAAGTTAAGGGATATTTAATTCACAGCGCTGAGCGACCAATCCTCCGTGCTTTAAACCTCTTAAATCTCTGCATAGCCGATTTATTTGGACTAGATTATCCCAGAGTCTAAACATTCTTTATAACACGGTTTTGGATTTGTGAAAGCTTTGTTGTATTTGTGAAAACACAAAAAGGGGAGATTTCGCTGCTTTCTTTTGAATCTACACCACATTGGACCAGGTGCTGATAAATTGCGGGGAGGCATTGCCTTGGCCATGTCACTACATATTGATTCAGAATAGGTAAATTAAATGACTTCAATAAATAAATCTGGATTCTACGGAAGAGGATTAGGGCCACATGAAAAGAAATATACTTTTTGCACATCCCAGAATTCTGCCTTTAAAGTGAGGATTCTGTGTGTCTGCAGGCCCTCTGCGGACAGCTCGGCTGCAGTCTGTCATTTTACTTCTGATCATTTAACTTCAGCGTGGTCTGGCGCCGCGACCTGGCAGCCTCTCCGCTATCCTCAGGGTACGGTTAGCCCCGCCCCCTCACAGCTCGTTGCTATGGAGACGCGTCCGAACAGCAAACAGCAGTTTGACCGAGGTGTGTTTCTGATCGGAGCTGGAATCTGAAGTAAGGACACTTTACCATCTTTATTAGTGCTATATTAACAGCACAGAGGGAGGAATAACAGGTCCAGTATCAATAATAATGATATATTCAATGTTATAATATAGATTTATCTTCTTTCAGAATCCGTACAAAAATCACGGAAAGTAGTTCCGGTAAACACAAACAAAAACAACCGCCGAAAATAAGTAAAGTCTTTTAGTGCTGAGTCTCTTAAGCCTGCTTGTGCCGCCAACGCTCAGGGCCACTACAGAGCGCTCTCCTGCAGGGGGCGAGCGCGCGTGGTAAAAACACCCGCCCGTGTCCCCACGCTGGCCGGGACCCGTGGTGCTCTGCTCCCCCCACGCCCTCCTAACTGGTGAGGGGGCACTGAGCGTTGGAGCCAACACATCTGCACCGGGCTGCTGGGTCGCCAGGAAAAAGCGGTCCGCCTCCTCAGCCAGGGCGCGGGGGTCGGTAATGGCTGTGTTTGCTAGCGCAGTCTGGACCCGGGGCGGCAAGTGGCCCAGGAACATCTCCACGAACAAAATCCGGGGATCTCCACACCACACTATACAGAATTATTATGATGATGAATGTATTTGATACAGGTGTTATTAACTAACAACAACATTTAAACAGACACTCAAAGAAACCATTTCACTACGTAGCCTACTACTTTCTTGTAAGTACTACCAAATCAACAATAACTGTGAGCCGTGCACACAAGACGCTCCGCTTCTGAAACGCGCCCGGTGGAATCCCGGCGTTAGTGTATTTCAATGCTAATACTGAAGGAGACAGTACTTCCTCGGTGGTATTCATACTTCTACTGAGTACTCCTTCCCCTTTTCTGATTGGTTCATTTATAGGAGTCGGTCGTCATGACAGCAGGAGCCGTGTCAGCGCCGCTCATCATTCCCATCACGCACCTGCACACGCACAGAGCCAAGAACCACGTGGACACACAAACACCTGTTTCCATACATTCAGGTAAACACTTAGGTGTACACACACACACTATTTATCCAGAAGTACTTTATTTATCCCAAACTGGGACATTTTTGAAATTTCTTGTAAATAGGGTTTCCATACACAAACTAAATGTAGTGTTATCAGTTTAGTGTGTGTGTGTGTGTGTGTGTGTGTGTGTGTGTGTGTGTGTGTGTGTGTGTGTGTGTGTGTGTGTGTGTGTGTGTGTGTGTGTGTGTGTGTGTGTGTAGAGACCCCCTCCTCTCAGATCTTCTTCTCTCTGGATGGCTCGAAGCCGGAACCGGAGCATCGGGGTCGCAGCAGGAAGTACAGTGGGCCGCTCCTGTTGCATGCTGGGAAAGTGACGGTCAGAGCAGTGGCTGTCTCCAGGTAGATTAATATCCTGAGTGTACTAATATCTGCAGCGGTGGAGAAGTATCTTCTTACTGAAGTGAAGTAGAAATCTCTTAGTTGTTGTGCAGTCTGAGTAAAGGTACCCCCCCCCCCCCCCCCCCCCTGGATACCTGTTAGAGACGGCAGGCGCAGCTCCATGGTGACGAAGGTTTTCATCGTTGATCTGGCCGATCCCAACAGGAAGCAGAGTGACCAAGCCCTGCAGGTAAACACACCTGGAGTTAACATTTAGCGAGGTTTACCCGTTTTAAACTCCAGCTGTTGTTCTGTTTCCAGCGTCCGTCTGAAGGAGCCTCTGCTGCCGCTCCACCGAGGCCCCCAGGTCTGTGCCACGGTAACTCATAATACGTATACTGATTCGCTGTGCTCAGTAAGAACCGCTACAGTTTCCATGCGGTTTGGGGGCGTAGTAGAGCCTTTGCACCTGTCAGCCCCCGTAAGAAAGGCAGAAACAGAACCCCGTTAGACTGATCCTCATGACCCTCCTCTGTCCCGTCTTCAGACCCGAGGATGATGGGGAACTCTCCTCTCGCAGGTCCTCCGTTTGTGATTGGTCGGCTGGGCTCTCCGAACAGACAGCAGCAGACTGGAGCACGCCCCCCCTCGGCGGTAACACACCTGAACACCCCCCCCACACACACACACCCAATCCACGGTGCTGAAACGTGTGATCAGGCTTTTATGTTGTTGTTTCCTGTCTGTCAGAGTTCAGGTGTCTTAAGCAGCACACAGACGTCCAGATTCCAGAGAGAGAGCGACTTCCTGCGGTAGGAAAACTAAACAAGTCCTTTCAGCTGAACAGAAATGTATTGAAGAATGGTGGGGGGAAGGGGATCAAAGAACCTGGTTACATACATTTTATGTAGCCCCGCCCCTTTTCCCACTTCAGACCGTGATGTTTCAGTTCTTCCTGTCAGTCCTGACATTTGTGGGAAACAAAATCTAAATTCCGCAATTTTCAAAATCATGTCCGAATTTATAGAATAATGAGAAATTAGTCGGACATTTAAAAAAAAGTCCGATTTTCAATTTCGACGCGGGCTGTGGCGCAACTGGCTGAAAAATCCTGAATTTTTTTGAAAGTTCATTTAGAGAAGTTTTGCAAAAGGAAATCAAAAGGAAAACTATTGGCAGACAAAAAGTGTGAATTTCAAAAAGAAGAGGATTTGGGCCACATGGTGGAGTGAGAATAATGACAAAATAGTGGGACAACTTTCTGTGAGTTTTCTTTTGAAGAAAACCGTCTCCCTCTATGTACCTGTCTCACTCTCCAGGTGTGCTCAGTGTCTCACTCTCCGTCCCTCCGACCCGTTTTCTCGGTTATGTGCTCAGTGTGGAGCCGCACTTCCTGGTTTACCTGCTCAGAGACCGCCCCCTGCTGAAGGAGGACAGGTACTGCCGCCCACAGAGAAACAATCCCTTTATTACTCACCTGATGTGTTCCTCTGTGGTCCTGTTGGTGCAGGCAGTGGGTTTTTAGATTAATATGGAAATGTTGTGTGTGTGTGTGTGTGTGTGTGTGTGTGTGTGTGTGTGTGTGTGTGTGTGTGTGTGTGTGTGTGTGTGTGTGTGTGTGTGTGTGTGTGTGTGTGTGTGTGTGTGTGTGTGCGTGCGTGCGTGTGTGTGTGTGTAGATGGTGTCCTGTGTGTCCTGTGGTTCTCTGGTTCCTGCGAACACTCAGAGCTGTTTGATCTGTGAAACCTCCGTCGCCTCACAGCAGCTTCAGGCCAGCCTCAAACTGCAGGTGAGATTATCTTAACATATTATATTCTTGTTTATATGAAGCCGTGTACTAAACCATGAGTGACATACATCCTGTGTGTGTGTGTGTGTGTGTGTGTGTCTGTGTGTGTGTGTGTGTGTGTGTGTGTGTGTGTGTGTGTGTGTGTGTTCAGGATCATGTGATGTGTGTGAGCTGTGGTTGTGGGAATCCAACTCATGTCTCCAGGTGTCTGAGCTGTGAGAGCCGCCTGCAGCCGGTAACACACTCAGCTAGAGTCACGGTGTTTGGACATTTATCCGTCCACTGACAGATCAAATGGGGGGGCAAGCACATGTTAATAACATCCAATTAGTACACAACAATACACACAACCATAAGTAGCATCATTATAAAATCACTTTAATTTAAAACTAATATTATGTATTCAGTCACATGTTAGCATGTTAGCATGTTAGCATGGCTCTGATCCAATGAATTGCATTCAGGAACCAGCAATCCAAACACCGACCTGACAAACATCACTCAGGGTTTTTCCTCAGCATGACGTGGGACTGTTCACTTTTAATGCATTTATTGTAATTAAATCAATATGCAAATGTGTGGCAGGCGGTGAGCGGGAGCGCCCCCCCTGGCCGGAGGTTGAGCTGCTCCCGGTGTAAAAGGTTAAACCGCTCTGACGCCAGATTCTGCGACTGGTGCGGCTCCAAGGTGAAGACACTGTGAACTCACATCTATTTTACATACAGAAGTTGCTGAGAGTGAAGCATTGTGGGAAATGTAGTGTGTGTGTGTGTGTGTGTGTGTGTGTGTGTTTGCAGCCCGGTTATGCAGTCAGCTGTGTGTCGTGTTGGCGCTGTGGAGCGAGTGCACCCCCGTACGCCTCCTACTGCCCCGCCTGCAGTGCCTTCCTGCAGGCCCCACCTGCCACAAAATCCTGCAGTGACATCAAACCACCTGTTGGGGGTGGAGAGGCCAAACGGGTACCCTGCCCCCCCCCCACCCACATCATGCTAACTCACAGTCTATGAACGTTTAACATGAAGCTCTCTGCTGCAGGCTTCAGCAACCTGGAAGACCACGCCCTCAAAAGGCCCCGCCTCCAGTGCAAAGAAGGCCCCGCCCACTGCTGAGTGCTCCACTCAGACTGTTGGACTCTATTACCCATCAGCCACCGAGCTGCAGAGGAAGGAGCAACAGAGAGAGAAACACAGCAGAGCAAATGCCGAGAGAAACCCGCCGCCGAGCGCCGTCAGCCCGGGGAGAGGTGAGGACTAAAGAACTACAGAACCACAGGACTACACAACTACAGGACCACAGGACTACAGGACTACAGAACCACAGGACTACACAACTACAGGACCACAGGACTACAGGACTACAGAACCACAGGACTACACAACTACAGGACCACAGGACTACAGGACTACAGAACCACAGGACTACACAACTACAGGACCACAGGACTACAGGACTACAGAACCACAGGACTACACAACTACAGGACCACAGGACTACAGAACTACAGGACTACAGAACTAAGGGACCACAGGACTACAGGACTACAGAATCACAGGACTACAGAACTACAGGACTACAGAACTATAGGACCACAGGACTACAGAACTACAGAACCACAGGACTACAGAACTACACAACTACAGGACCACAGGACTACAGGACTACAGAACCACATGACTACAGAACTACAGGACCACAGGACTACAGGACTACAGAACCACAGGACTACAGAACTAAGGGACCACAGGACTACAGGACTACAGAATCACAGGACCACAGGACTACAGGACTACAGAACCACAGGACTACAGAACTAAGGGACCACAGGACCACAGGACTACAGAACCACATGACTACACAACTACAGGACTACAGAACTACAGGACTACAGAACCACATGACTACACAACTACAGGACCACAGGACTACAGGACTACAGAACCACAGGACTACAGAACTAAGGGACCACAGGACTACAGGACTACAGAATCACAGGACCACAGGACTACAGGACTACAGAACCACAGGACTACAGAACTAAGGGACCACAGGACCACAGGACTACAGAACCACATGACTACACAACTACAGGACTACAGAACTACAGGACTACAGAACCACATGACTACACAACTACAGGACTACAGAACTACAGAACCACATGACTACACAACTACAGGACTACAGAACTACAGAACCACATGACTACACAACTACAGGACTACAGAACTACAGGACTACAGAACCATAGATGCTCAAAGAGACAGCTGTCTTGTCCTCAGGTTTCTGGAGGCAGCAGGTGGACCATGTGTGTTCTCACCTGAGGAGCTATGCTCAGAACAACGCCTCCTTCAGGACGCTGCTGGGAGAACCTCGCCTAGGCCGGGTAACTTCACCTCACCTGTACACCTCCTGTACAACACCTGTACAACACCTGTACAGCACCTGTTCAACACCTGTACAACACCTGTACAACACCTCTACAACCCCTGTATAGCACCTGTACAACACCTGTACAACACCTGTACAGCACCTGTACAACACCTGTTCAACACCTGTACAACACCTGTACAGCACCTGTTCAACACCTGTACAACACCTGTACAACACCTCTACAACCCCTGTACAGCACCTGTACAACACCTGTTCAACACCTGTACAACACCTGTACAACACCTGTACAACACCTGTACAGCACCTGTACAACACCTGTACAACACCTGTACAGCACCTGTACAACACCTGTACAACACCTGTTCAACACCTGTACAACACCTGTATAGCACCTGTACAACACCTGTACAACACCTGTACAACACCTGTATAGCACCTGTACAACACCTGTACAACACCTGTACAGCACCTGTACAACACCTGTTCAACACCTGTACAACACCTGTACAGCACCTGTTCAACACCTGTGATTCTTTTCATCTTTTGCCACACATGTCCTCCTCTCACATGTCCTCCTCTCACCTTTCCTCCTCTTTTCTGTCCTCCTCTCTCCTGTCCTCTTCTCACCTGTCCTCCTCCCTCCTGTCCTCCTCTCACCTGTCCTCCTCTTTTCTGTCCTCCTCTTTTCTGTCCTCCTCTCTCATGTCCTCCTCTCACCTGTCCTCCTCCCTCCTGTCCTCCTCCTCTGTCCTCTTCTCTCCTGTTCTCCTCTCACCTGTTCTCCTCTTTCCTGCCCTCCTCTCTCCTCTCACCTGTTCTCCTCTTTCCTGTTCTCCTCTCTCCTGTCCTCCTCTCTCCTGTCTTCCTCTCTCCTGTTCTCCTCTTTCCTGTTCTCCTCTCTCCTGTCCTCCTCTCTCCTGTCCTCCTCTCACCTGTCCTCCTCCCTCCTGTCCTCCTCTCTCCTGTCCTCCTCTCTCCTGTTCTCCTCTTTCCTGTTCTCCTCTCTCCTGTCCTCCTCTCTCCTGTCCTCCTCTCACCTGTCCTCCTCCCTCCTGTCCTCCTCTCTCCTGTCCTCCTCTCACCTGTTCTCCTCCCTCCTGTCCTCCTCTCTCCTGTCCTCCTCTCACCTGTCCTCCTCTCTCCTGTTCTACTCTCTCCTGTCCTCCTCTCACCTATTTTCCTCTCTCCTGTCCTTCTCTCTCTTGTTCTCCTCTTTCTTGTCCTCCTCTCCCCCTTACCTCCTCTCACCTGTTCTACTCTCACCTGTCCTCCTCTCTCCTGTTCTACTCTCACCTGTCCTCCTCTCTCCTGTCCTCCTCCCTCATGTCCTCCTCTCTCCTGTCCTCCTCTCTCCTGTCCTCCTCTCACCTGTCCTCCTCCCTCATGTCCTCCTCTCTCCTGTCCTCCTCTCACCTGTTCTCCTCCCTCCTGTCCTCCTCTCTCCTGTCCTCCTCTCACCTGTTCTCCTCCCTCCTGTCCTTCTCTCTCCTGTTCTCCTCTTTCCTGTCCTCCTCTCTCCTGTGCTCCTCTCTCCTGTCCTCCTCTCACCTATTTTCCTCTCTCCTGTCCTCCTCTCTCCTGTCCTCCTCTCTCCTGTTCTCCTCTCTCCTGTCCTCCTCCCTCCTGTCCTTCTCTCTCCTGTCCTTCTCTCTCCTGTTCTCCTCTTTCTTGTCCTCCTCTCTCCTGTCCTCCTCTCTCCTGTCCTCCTCTCTCCTGTCCTCCTCTCACCTGTTCTCCTCTCACCTATCCTCCTCTCTCCTGTTCTCCTCTTTCCTGTCCTCCTCTCTCCTGTCCTCCTCTCACCTATTTTCCTCCCTCCTGTCCTCCTCTCTCCTGTCCTCCTCTCTCCTGTCCTCCTCTCACCTATTTTCCTCTCTCCTGTTCTCCTCTTTCTTGTCCTCCTCTCTCCTGTCCTCCTCTCACCTGTCCTCCTCTCTCCTGTGCTCCTCTCTCCTGTCCTCCTCTCACCTATTTTCCTCTCTCCTGTCCTCCTCTCTCCTGTCCTCCTCTCTCCTGTTCTCCTCTCTCCTGTCCTCCTCCCTCCTGTCCTTCTCTCTCCTGTCCTTCTCTCTCCTGTTCTCCTCTTCTTGTCCTCCTCTCTCCTGTCCTCCTCTCACCTGTTCTACTCTCACCTGTCCTCCTCTCTCCTGTTCTACTCTCACCTGTCCTCCTCTCTCCTGTTCTACTCTCACCTGTAATCCTCTCACCTATCCTCTTCTCTCCTGTCCTCCTCTCTCCTGTTCTACTCTCACCTGTCATCCTCTCACCTATCCTCCTCTCACCTGTCCTCCTCTCTTCTGTTCTCCTCTTACCTGTCCTCCTCTCTCCTGTCCTCTCTCCTGTCCTCCTCTCACCTGTCATCCTCTCACCTGTTCTCCTCTCACCTATCCTCCTCTCTCCTGTTCTACTCTCACCTGTCCTCCTCTCTCCTGTTCTACTCTCACCTGTCCTCCTCTCTCCTGTTCTACTCTCACCTGTCCTCCTCTCACCGGTTCTACTCTCACCTGTCCTCCTCTCTCCTGTTCTACTCTCACCTGTCCTCCTCTCTCCTGTCATCCTCTCACCTATCCTCCTCTCTCCTGTTCTCCTCTCACCGGTTCTACTCTCACCTGTCCTCCTCTCTCCTGTTCTACTCTCACCTGTCCTCCTCTCTCCTGTTCTACTCTCACCTGTCCTCCTCTCACCGGTTCTACTCTCACCTGTCCTCCTCTCTCCTGTTCTACTCTCACCTGTCCTCCTCTCTCCTGTTCTCCTGTCACCTATCCTCCTCTCTCCTGTTCTCCTCTCACCTATCCTCCTCTCTCCTGTTCTACTCTCACCTGTCCTCCTCTCTGCTGTCATCCTCTCACCTATCCTCTTCTCTCCTGTCCTCCTCTCACCTGTCCTCCTCTCTCCTGTTCTCCTCTCACCTATCCTCCTCTCACCTATCCTCTTCTCTCCTGTCCTCCTCTCACCTGTCCTCCTCTCTCCTGTTCTCCTCTTACCTGTCCTCATCTCTCCTGTCCTCTCTCCTGTTCTCCTCTTACCTGTCCCCATCTCTCCTGTCCTCTCTCCTGTCCTCCTCTCACTTGTCCTCAGTTGGTCTCGGCGGTGATTCAGGAGGATCAACATGAGGTCACTGTGAGCGTCAGCTTCGTGGCGGCCGGACAGGACCCCCCCCCTCTGCAGGTCCGTCTGGTTTGCATGATGACGATAAAGTAGATTCAGGGGGACTCCGCTCCCGTAGTGCAGTAGTGAGGTGTAACTGCAGGTGTGTTGTCCCAGGTGGATCCTGCAGGAGACGCTGTTGGAGCTGCAGACTCTCTGAGCAGTGTCACGGAAACATCTGTCCTCAGAGGTACGGGGGGTGGGGGGGGGGTTTTTGGTTTATAAGATGTCTCTGCTGCATGACCTCACTTTCTCTGTGGTTCTGCGGGTCTGACAGGAAGTGTCCGGTCTGCAGGTCGGATGAAACCTCTGAAACTGAACCCGACTCCCAAACCTCCGGTGAGTAACCGACAGAAGATATAACAGAAGAAGAAACTCACCTGAACTCTTGTGCTGATCTGTGATTGGTCCCTGGTCTGCAGGTGATGGACGTGCGGGCTGCTGAAGGAGCTGGGTCCGAGGGGGATCAGGTCAGCGCCGTGCAACAGCTCCTGGACCAGGTACGAGCCTCAGCAGTCAATCAGACGCCTCCTCTGCTGATAAACTTTGCCCTGATTGGTCTGTTTGTCCTGTGTGTCTGGCTCTCAAATGTAACGTACTCTTCTTTCCTTTTTAGAAATGATATTACACCAAGAACATCCAGCTGGGTTTGCACATGTACAAACAGCTGGGACTTGGTTTACAAAAGAGATTTCTGTTTATTTTGTGACAGGTAGATCATTATAGATCTACCTGTCATCCACCCCCCCCAGCGGCATTGGGGAGGAAGCCCCAAAGAAGGGTTTCACATTCACTACATTCAGCGTATCTTCCCTTCCCTTGTCTTTCAGCCATTTAACCCTATAGTTCACTGGCCCTAACCTTTTCATCACCTGGACTGGCCCTGACCCCCGCGGTGTTAGCTTGGATGGAAAGTACACAGAGGCCTTAGATTCCAGGATGTCATGGATTAAAGGCATAGGATAAGCATCTGGTGGGGTTTTGGCATTCAGACCTCTGAAATCAACACAAAATCTAGGGGTCCCATCAGTTTTGTCGATCAACACGACAGGGGCACCCCAAGAAGACTGACACGGCTCAATTATGTCGTCCTTTAGCATTTTCTCCACATGCTCTTTGATGATTTCCCTTTTGTTGGGTGAGACCCGTTAAGCTCTGGAGCGAACTGGAATGTTATCCACCGTGGGGATAGAGTGTTTGATAACGGTGATCCTACCCATCTTCTCCGAGCAAACAGCGGACCATCTCTTTATAAGGGGCTGCACCTCCTCAGGCAGGCTTTTGACCAAGTCACAATGGGTTGAAGATGGAGTCATTGGCAAACCGCCTAAAAGTGTGAGGGGGCATATAAGGGTCACATAAGGGTTGACCGTGGAAGGCAACCTGGGCCTGCAGATGTCCCACACCAAATGTCCCGGTTCCCGGTTAAGAAAGGGGAAATATGTCCACCTCCCCTGAACCTTGAGTCCATACCTGCGTTCCGCCACATTAATCTGGACATCGGTCATCACCATGAAATTCAACCCCAGGATTAGTGGAAAAGCCAGGTGACTGTCTTACATGATGTAAGCGTCCACCGGCTAGACCGAGCCGTGCCACACATAAGACGACTTCACCATTCCCATGGCGGTGTGCGATTTCCCATCAGCCAACACAAAGATGGTCCTCCCCTTGACCCATCTTTTCACCTGGGCTGGTCAGCCACTGCCAAAGGCTGTTTTGCATTAGAGTGTAGGTACTGCCAGTGTCCACAACAGCCTCTCCGGTGTAGCTCCGAACTTCCATGGGAACCACCAACAGGTGTGGTTGTTTAGCTTCGGCCACGGCCATATGTTGTGGGGGAAAGCAGTCCTGGCCATCCCTGAACCTCGGGCCAGGTTTTTTTCTCAACTTGTCAGGGGGTGTCTGGCGGTTAACCTTAGCCCAATATTCTTTCTTGGCGGCCAAGTCTCTTTCCACCATCGAGCCGACCTTCACCAGTTGTTCCACAGTATGGCAGCTGCCCCGTGATCCGCTGATTAAGGATGGGTTACAATTATTTATTAATCTTCTTACCATCTCTGACTCAGACATATCCGACATAACCTGACCTGCTTCTTCTCCCAGCTCTGCCTGTTCAATGTCTGCCATTCTAAAGTCTATTTAAAGTAGCTCCTGTAATGAAAACCAATAGTACACTAAAAATCAGTTTATTACCTAACCATTTGTCAGTAGCTCCCCATACTGTCCACCATATGTAACAATCAGCTTGTATCCTAAGCATAGTTCCCCAAGAAAAAAGGTTCGGGAGCTACTGGGGTTATTCAACCCGGTATTAAGTTTCCACTCACTAATATTGCTGGGAAGAGACCGAGGGGTAGACCTAGGACCAGGTGGAGGGATTATCTCTCTCCTCTGGCCTGGGAGCACCTTGGAATCCCCCAGTCAGAGCTGGTTGATGTGGCCAGGGAAAGAGAAGTTTGGGGCTCTCTGCTGGAGCTGTTACCTCCGCTCCGGTGGTTTCTGTTGGCTGTCGATCAGCTGTGCGCAGCGTCTCCACTGCCCCCTGTGCGCAGCGTCTCCACTGCCCCCTGTGCGCAGCGTCTCCACTGCCCCGAGGGCGCAGCTTCTCCACTGCCCCGAGGGCGCAGCGTCTCCACTGCCCCCTGTGCGCAGCGTCTCCACTGCCCCCTGTGCGCAGCGTCTCCACTGCCCTGAGGGCGCAGCTTCTCCACTGCCCCCTGTGCGCAGCGTCTCCACTGCCCCGAGGGCGCAGCTTCTCCACTGCCCCCTGTGCGCAGCGTCTCCATTGCCCTGAGGGCGCAGCTTCTCCACTGCCCCCTGTGCGCAGCGTCTCCACTGCCCCCTGTGCGCAGCGTCTCCACTGCCCCCTGTGCACAGCGTCTCCACTGCCCCCTGTGCGCAGCGTCTCCACTGCCCCCTGTGCGCAGCGTCTCCATTGCCCCCTGTGCGCAGCGTCTCCATTGCCCCCTGTGCGTCACCCCCCAGCAGCAACTCTATCAACCAGTTAAAGGAAATAAACAAAGGTAAAACGTAGTTCTGTCTTTCTGTTGAAGCATCATTTATGAGAACACCTTTCATATCTGAAACATGAGGTAATATGTGGATGGTTTTATTTCACACGCTTCCCATTCTTCCTACTGCCAACGCTGTTGCAGTTTCTCACCTCTCCCGTTTTTGAGCGTACTCATGGGTCAGAGTGTGCGTGCAGGAACACACATTTCCCGTCAAGTTTGTTTTTTATAAATCGCAAAGATTGCTTAGAAATTGGCATACGCCATCTTTTGGGCATACACCACGTTTATAAATGAGGCCTCAGAACTGTCAAAATGAGCCAAGAACCTTTGAAACTAGTGTCTGCATATGCTAACTAATGCTAATTAACGCTCATTGCCCAACATACGCACGTTAGCATCCGGCAGTTTCTAAGTGCTGCTGTACTACAGGTTTCTATCATGAAGCTCTGGGTAGATCTGAGTCCCTCTTCAGCCTCTGTGTGTCTTCTGTCTCTGCAGCTGCAAGGCCAGCGTCCGGCGCAGGAACTCCGGCGGTCAGACGGCGTACGATGTGGTGGTGAAGTCTGGCTGCAGAGAGGCGGTGTCCCTGCTCACTGCTCAGACCGGACAGCAGCTGCTGAGACAACTGACTGAACCCGGACGCCTCCTGAACCACAGACTGAACCCGGACGCCTCCTGAACCACAGACTGAACCCGCCTCCTGAACCACAGACTGATCCCGGACGCCTCCTGAACCACAGACTGAACCCGGACGCCTCCTGAACCACAGACTGAACCCGGACGCCTCCTGAACCCCCGGACGCCTCCTGAACCACAGACTGATCCCGGACGCCTCCTGAACCACAGACTAAACCCGGACGCCTCCTGAACCACAGACTGAACCCGGACGCCTCCTGAACCCCCGGACGCCTCCTGAACCACAGACTGAACCCGGACGCCTCCTGAACCACAGACTGAACCCGCCTCCTGAACCACAGACTGAACCCGGACGCCTCCTGAACCACAGACTAAACCCGGACGCCTCCTGAACCCCCGGACGCCTCCTGAACCACAGACTGAACCCGGACGCCTCCTGAACCCCCGGACGCCTCCTGAACCACAGACTGATCCCGGACGCCTCCTGAACCACAGACTGAACCCGCCTCCTGAACCACAGACTGAACCCGGACGCCTCCTGAACCACAGACTGAACCCGGACGCCTCCTGAACCACAGACTGGACCTGAGTCGGGATGTTGACTCACTGCAAGATAGATGTTTTAGTAGTTCTCTGGTTCTCCGGCTGTTTTTAGTTTGAGATTACTCTCATAATGCAGACTTTGAGATTGTTTCTATCAGCTAAATGTCAGAAAGTGTTTTTCAACGTTTCGTTTAACCGGTTTTAAAGCAGCTCTTGGCCCTCTGCCTCCTCCCAGAGGTAGATATGAGATGTTAGTGAAATAAAGGTTATGTTTTACAGAGGAGAGAGAGTTCCTTCCACAGGAGAGTCTCACACTGCAGGCTGCTGGAGGATGCTGGGTTTAATGGTTCAGAAACACTCAGAATATACAGGTTTACTGGAACTAGATAAAATGAAACAGAAGTCACAGATTCATTATGAGATTTAAGGCCAGATATTTATTGTTCTGATCTTACAGAAACAACCCCGGCTGAGGTTTCCTGAATGATTGTTCATCAGAGATTCTTCTGAAAGCACCGACAGTCCTCCATGAGCACCGACATGCAGGTGGGTCAGTGGTGGCGTCACTCATCCCTCCAGAGGAGGTGAGAGGGGTTTATTACAGGCTGCGCCGACTCTTTCAGGGTTTATACATGAAGCTTTTAATATCTGTCAGGAACAAAACAATCCTTTAATCAAATCTTCGATATGAAAACCCGTCTGAAGATGTTTGAAGGCTGAACGTTCAAATACAAAATGTACTGAAGCAGGATACTTGGGCAGGTGTTTTTGGACATCATAACGCTCTGGAGTTTTTGGAAATGTCTGAAACAATCTGCAGCCGCCCCTGGAATCTAACTACTGAGCGTCTAACACTAATATCCTCAGCTTCACATGACAGTACAAACACTTTCCATACAGACAGAGCTACAGAGACGCTACCACTTTGGAGAAATCCTTCCAACATTGTCTCAGTTTCTGGCGACCCATCAGGTCTCTGCCCTGCTTCCTTTGAGCCAGGCAATGTGCTGCAGCCGGATTGATGTCCATTATAGGAGGAAGATCTCATCTGGACCGTCAGGACTGCTGGAGGTGAAGCTCTGATCAGCGCCGGAGTCTCAGGTAGAAGGCGTGTCTGCACTCGATGCTGTCCACAGGGTAGTACTTATCGTAGAAGTCCAGGATGTACTCCTCCGATTTGAAACCAAACTTCTGGTAGAGCAGCATGGCGGCGTTACTGGCCGACACGTGCAGCGTCACGTCCTTCCCCATGCACGTCTGAAAACACAGGAAGTCAGTCAATCGATACAGGTTGCATCAGAGTCTGCACACCTGGGATCTTCTTTCAGATTAAATAAGCCCTACTTTCAGAGATTTAAATTTCAAAGTCCAGTAAATACCTGATGACGGAATCACTGAGCTCACCTGGATCAGATGCTAGACCATGAAGGACTCACCTGGATCAGATGCTAGACCATGAAGGACTCACCTGGATCAGATGCTAGACCATGAAGGACTCACCTGGATCAGACGCTAGACCATGAAGGACTCGCCTGGATCAGACGCTAGACCATGAAGGACTTGCCTGGATCAGACGCTAGACCATGAAGGACTCGCCTGGATCAGACGCTAGACCATGAAGGACTTGCCTGGATCAGACGCTAGACCATGAAGGACTCGCCTGGATCAGACGCTAGACCATGAAGGACTCGCCTGGATCAGACGCTAGACCATGAAGGACTCGCCTGGATCAGACGCTAGACCATGAAGGACTCGCCTGGATCAGATGCTAGACCATGAAGGACTCGCCTGGATCAGATGCTAGACCATGAAGGACTCGCCTGGATCAGACGCTAGACCATGAAGGACTCACCTGGATCAGATGCTAGACCATGAAGGACTCGCCTGGATCAGATGCTAGACCATGAAGGACTCGCCTGGATCAGACGCTAGACCATGAAGGACTCACCTGGATCAGATGCTAGACCATGAAGGACTCGCCTGGATCAGATGCTAGACCATGAAGGAATCGCCTGGATCAGACGCTAGACCATGAAGGACTCACCTGGATCAGATGCTAGACCATGAAGGACTCGCCTGGATCAGATGCTAGACCATGAAGGACTCGCCTGGATCAGACGCTAGACCATGAAGGACTCACCTGGATCAGATGCTAGACCATGAAGGACTCGCCTGGATCAGATGCTAGACCATGAAGGACTCGCCTGGATCAGACGCTAGACCATGAAGGACTCACCTGGATCAGATGGTAGATCATGAAGGTGGCGATGCCGGCCCTCCTCCACTCCGGATGGACCAACAGGAAGGAGATGTAGGCCTCGTTGTACTTCACATCCGGCACCATGAAACCAAAGGCGATCACCACCTTCTTATAGAGGACGACCACGCTGAAGTCTGGGTACTGCAGGCACTCAGACAGGTCCACACCTGGAGAAGGAGAACCAGAGACAATGGGTTTGGAGAGATTCATGGGAGGGGGTTCTGGGTAAGAACAGACAGATTCATGGGAGGGGGTTCTGGGTAAGAACAGACAGATTCATGGGAGGGGGTTCTGGGTAAGAACAGACAGATTCATGGGAGGGGGTTCTGGGTAAGAACAGACAGATTCATGGGAGGGGGTTCTGGGTAAGAACAGACAGATTCATGGGAGGGGGTTCTGGGTTTGTAGGACTTTGTGTCTGCGCTACCTGGCCAGAAGCTTTCGTTGCACATGGCGTTGACCGAGGGGATGTGGTTGGGGCGGACGTAGCAGTAGTCGATGGGAGCATTGGGTTCAGGGACCCAGTTGGGGTTCTTCCTGTGGGGGTAGGCTCTGATCTCTTCCAACAACCTCAGCTTCACCGGACGACTCTCATAATCCCTCCTGAAAAACAAACAGTGCTACTACTGGTCTGCCTACCCTTAGGGAGGGCCCGGCAAAAGGTCTCTGGACTTTCTCTACCTGATGGAACTCATCAGGACTCTCTACCTGATTACATTTAAGGATCTCGTTACCTGATGTAGGGTTTCAGGATGCGGGAGGTGTACGGACTCTTGATGCTCAGGTCCGAACTGCCTTCTGCTCCTGTCAGGCGATGGCAGAAGGACACCGGGGTCTGCTGGAGGCCTCTTCTGCCGGAGAGGTTGGTCTGCACACAAAAACACTTAGGGTCTAGAAGGATATACAGGGCCACTGAGTGAGACCGGCAGGAAGGACGGAGGTACCTGGAAGCGATCAAGAATCCGCGACTCCTGGCTGTTTGTGCAGTATTTCCCCATGAGTCCTCCTCGCATCAGGGTCCCCTGGGCGCCGTAGATCCCCCCCACCAGGCTGAGGGTGGCGCTGATCGCCCGGTCGACGTCCAGCAGGGGGAGCCCTCGTTGCCTCTTGGCCTGGCGCACCAGCAGCTTCCTGTGGAGGCGTTTGGCCTGCGGAGTGACGGCTAAAGCTAACGGGCAGGAGTCCAGCCGGCGGAGCAGCATCCTCTCCTCGTAGAGGCTGAGGGGGGAAAAGCAGGGAGTATGGGGGTCTTCGTCTGCTTTCTCAGGGTGGGTTATCCTCCTCCTCTCTGGGCCTCCGGCACCAACACAGCCCCCGGCGGACAGCGACGGCCCCTGTCTGCGTCCCACCGGCCCTTCAAACTCTTCATCGTGTCCTTCTTCGTCCTCGCTGTCGGCTTCACGTTTGATGTGCGGCGCCACCGGACGGAGCTTCTTCCGGGCGACGAGGCTGGCTCGAGGAGGAGGGAGGTACTCCATCCCCGGGTCGATCATCCCCTCCGTCTCCAGCTCCTCGTCGTCTGCAGAGGACAACATTAATGTTTGCTACATATTGAAAGGTTGAAGGTCAAAGTGAAATGTCTCCTTGTGTTCTTGATGAAGCACAGGAGCTGCTGTGATCAGGAAACATGTCAGTGAAACATTACTCACAGCAGACCTGATGTGGACCTGAACTCACCGTGGAACAGGGCCTGCGGGGGCATGGCGTCGGGGATCAGGTCGGCCTCCGACAGCAGGCTGGGCGTCGCTGAATGAGAGGCCGGCGTCCCCGGGGCGGAGAAATCAGGGGAGGGTGAGGGTGAGGGGCTGGTGAGGGGGGTCCGGTCCGACGAGCTGAGGGAGGAGAAATCGATCACTTCTCCTTTCTCCAGGACCAGGTCCGGTCGGCGGCCAGCGTTCCCCCCCCGGCCTCCGCCCAGTTTGACAGGGGTGGAAGAGGCACTGCGGTCTGTGCAGCCCCCCCCAGCGCCCACCGCCTCCTTCTGAGCCCGCCGGATGTCTTTGGCCTCCTGCGTCCGGCAGCGCTTCTCCTTCAGCTGGATGGCGTTCTCCACCGGGTTCCTGGCTCCTCGCTTCCTCAGACCCTCCACCGTGATGATGGGGTCCATGACGGGTTTCGAGGCTGCAGGTCAGACGGATCAGAGTGAGTTTTAGATTTTCAAACACCTGATGTGTTTGGGGAAAATAAAGGTTTGCTCAAGAAGGCTTGAGTACGATCAAAGGTTTAATGAAATCAGGGTTAATCTGAAACCCTCTCTCCTCCCTGGATCAGTGCAGATGATACCTTTGGTCTTGGTGGTGGATTTGTCGGTGTCCAGCTTCAGAGTGGGAGGTCTGTTCTGGACCAACTTCCACCAACCGGGCTCTCCAAACTCCTGCGCTCCGGACCGGAAGAAGGTGGGACTGCCGACGGACAGGCAGCCGGCCACCGTGCTCCACCAGGTCGAGGTCTTCTTCCTGCACAGAAACAACAATGTTAGCCGTTAGTAGCCGGTCTCTGTGCCCCACAGGTGGAGGTCTCCTTCCTGCAGAGAGTCGGGGTAATGAGAAAAATAAAGGTCACCTGGTTCCCAGCAGGAAGTTCCAGTGTCGGCCGATGAAGGCGCAGATGTCCTCTTTCCACCGGAAGTATCCCTGCCGGCCGGTTCCCTCCAGAGACAGGTTGTACATCGCCAGCATCACAACCTGAAGCAGAGTCACAACACCATGCTGAGAACAGGTTCTGTGCTAGAAATGCAGTTCATTCACTCAGGAAGAGGTGCGGAGGAGGTTCTGCTGATCCAGAGTCAGTGTAAAGAGGGGGTCCACAGAGAGGGTCCACAGAGAGGGTGTTCTTGTGTTACTTCAGTGTTTCATTAGTTACCTGCTGCCAGGTGAGCCTCATCCTCTCGAAGCTCTCCTTGCTGTCCTCAGAGCAGTCGCTGCAGGTGAACTTAAAGAAGTTGTCCCCCTTCAGGTAGCTGGGCTGCTCCTCCCTCAGCTGAGCTGCAGAACAGGTACTAACTTCATTAAGAGAGCTGTGACCCTCACCATGTGATTTACTGAACTGTAAATCCCTCCTCACCTGAGGGGATCCACTTGTGGCAACGGTCGCAGTGGAAGCTCATCTCCTCGCAGGCCCAGCCCCCCCCCTCTGCCTCCTCCCCCAGCTCACTGGTTAATGAGTCTCCGCTCTGGTCATGTGACAGGTCCACGGAGCCCTGGTCCTCCGACTCCACAATCAGCAGCGTCTCCCCCTCCACCTCCCCCTCCTCCAGACCCTCGGAGGCTGAGGTGCCAGCCGCCTCGTCCTCCCCCCCGACCATCGGCTCGCTGCTGCTGTCCATCAGAGCTGAGCAGTTAGACAGGAGGTGGACCTATTAATGTTGGGCTGATAGAATAGGAAGTCCACCAGAAGTTAGAAAAGCCCAGTCGAGCGTAAACAATCACACGAGGGGGACAATGGCGTTAAAGCTTTGAAGTGCATTAAAGTGAACAAGTGGATACGAGTAATAAAAAGAGTCTTGCACTACAGGCTGTAGGTTTGACAGCCTGGGGGCCGGGGGGGAACCTGAGTTACGTATTATGTCACCTGTCTCAGTGCTCCTGCAGCTCCTCCTGTCTGCGCTGCTCCTCCTGCAGCTGCACAGTCAGAATCCTCTGCTCCTCCAGCAGCCTCAGGTTCTCCTTCTTCCTCTCCTGGCGCTCCAGATCCCGGATGACTCCCTCGTGGAGGCGCTGCAGGAAGAGACACACTATATAATATCTCACAGTTACACATTTAGTTTGTTGATATTCGGAAAAAGGACATTTCTTCACTATAGTTGCGTCATTACAGAAGCTGTAATGTAAATGGTGAGTTTGTAAGGCAGCATGTTGGCATGTTTTGGACCAGGTGCCGGAGGGAAAGGGTTCTGGTGTTAATCTGATACTGAGTAGTGGTGTAGCTTCAGTTAGCTGCGTTGGTCTGTGTGTCGATATGTAAATTGTAATATCTTTAATGTGTAATGTTGAATATTGTGTGCCCTTCATCTGACAGTGTGTTAGCGTGTTCTTGCCTCCTCCTGTCCCAGTGTCTCCCCTGTGTGACCAGTAAAGGGGTTCTGGAGTGGCTCAGCTTCAGTTAGCTCTGTTTATAATTAAATGACTTAAGACTCGGTTACATCAATGTGACCTCACCTCTCTGCTAACTGCAAAGCTAACAGCTAAGCTAACTGTTAGCTCTGTTGGTAGCCCTGCTCGGCTCGGTTCGGCTCAGCCCGGTTTACCTGTCTGTCCCAGGTCTGTTTGAGGTGAACAGCAGCCACGGTGCTCAGAGTCAGACCCACAGAAACCCCCAGGACCACTTTAGAGGCTGTAGACATCACGTTAGCTTAGCTTCACGTTAGCCAGCTGCTATCTGGCTCCCTCTTCTTCTTCTGCTGTTTCTTCTCTTCTTAGGAATGACACAAACAGCGCCCTCCACTGTCGGCGACCGTCCTTACACAGAGAGAAAAATAACGTATTACAATCATTTATTATTTTTAAAACATTTGAATCAAAGTATTTATTCCAGAATTCACACAGTGTACTGAGAAAGGGTCTCAGAGTTTTAATTAACTCCCATCTCTCTCAGAGATTTCTCACTGTAGGATGATGAGCCTGCAGCCTGAGGGTCCAGATCAGACCAGGTCTATTCACACACCACTGAAACTAACACAGAGTGGTTGATGAGAACACATGTGAGCCCTGTTGACCAGGTCAGTAAGGTAGGGGGGGCCGGTTGTTTGTCAGGAGGAGGATTTTGAAGTGTATTCGTTGACGGACGAGGAGCCAGTGCAGGTTTTGAGGGACGGGGCTGATGTGGTCTTGGGAGCAGGTGTGGGGGAGGAGGCGGGGGCTGAGTTCTGGATGTATTTGAGTCTGGTGAGGATGAAGAGGTGCAGATCCAGAGACTGTGGTGCCTTTTTTTTTCTTGCTTATGTTTTCTAATGATTATCATCCAGATGGGGATGTTTGTTTTATTCTGTTGTAAAAGGTCAATAAAACATTGTGTGAAAAACAATGTGCACGTTGTAATCAATTCCAAACTCTGTATAACATGTGGATTTGTTTAAAACAGCTTATTTCTGTATTTCTTGTATGTATGTATGGGGGGGGGGGGGAGAAAAATCAGAATACCTCTGATTGTCCCACAGAGGGGACATGTTCATTGTTACAGCAGAGAGAGACAGCTTCATGTTACCCACATACTGACAATATATACAAGAAGCACACAGTTTACAAAATACACAGATAGAAGTATAGCAGCCAGATATGTGTTGCACAGTTATTAACACGGGGGGGGGGGGGGGGGGGGGGGGGGGGGGGGGGGGGTTATAGTCAGTGATGTAATATGTGAGGGGGTCTACCGGGATCAGACCGTAAAACGTGTAAATCTATAATAATAATAATTACCTGATTACATTTATGATGATATACAATCTAAATGTAACCTGTTTAATAAATCACTATTTTAAATATAATTGAAATACATAAAATGATCGATGTGCATTACAGATACAGTTATATATTTAACTGCTAATAAAACTTTATTGACAATGAAAGGTTGACAGAGGTCTAAAACTGAATAATTGTGTAAAAGAAATCCGTTTTTAAACGGTGAAAATAAGGTTTGTAAATAGAAATGTAGTTTACAGTGAACTACATTTCCCAAGAAGTAAATGGGCTGTAGGAAATGTGACGTCCCTGCTGACCAATGAGGAGCCGCGCTGCCGGTGGGGGGCGGGGCTCCTGCTCCCGTTCAGAGAAAGTGCCACGACTCCGCAGCCCGAATCTCCTGAGGTGAGACCCCTTTATCCTGACTCATTTTAAACTGTTTATCCGAGCTTTATCTGAACTAACCTGTGAGGCTGATCTCTGAAACACTTCTAGACTCTGACTCTAAAACTAAACTCTGAAACTGAACTCTTTTTTAGTCTAACGCTGCAAAGTCTCAAAGTTTGGGAAAAACTGGATTTGGATAAAAGCTGAGAGAAAAGTGTAAAGAAAAACTACATCCGAGCAAAGAGAGAGCTAGTGTTGAAGCTGCAGAAAATACAGGTTCAAATCAAGGTGTGTAATGGACTACGTGTCGGTGGTGAGAGATGCAGCTCTTTAAACGCAGCCTGGTTCTGCACACAGAGATTAATACATGATCCAGAACACGAAGCGTACCCAGTGTGAGGGCTGCAGGGACCTGCGTGCAAAGAAGAACTTTATCTAAGGTTTACTAACGGGGTTTTAATATGTACCTGAGGTGTTCTGAAGACAGTTACATAAGTGTGTGTGTGTGTGTGTGTGTGTGTGTGTGTGTGTGTGTGTGTGTGTATGTGTGTGTGTTCACAGTACAAAGGGTTAATTGTGAACTCGGACACGTCGCTCTTTCGCAGACTGTGTGTGTGTGTGTGTACAGTAAGATCATATGTATCATCCTGTTTATTATCACCCTCTCTTAGGTGAAAAAATAGTTCCATTAATTTAATTCAGTAAAAAAAAAGTTCTGATGTCACTATAGTGGGATGATGGGAGAACTGGGAACAACATGTACTTACAGAGTAAAAGGAGAGCTGTCCTGGTGGTCCAGGTCAGAGTTTAATCACCATGGTGGAGCTTCATTCATTAACCAGTAGAGCACCCAGTTCATTGATTGGTCAGTTCTGGTAAACCAACAGTCCCTCAGCGGTAGTAAAGCTCGTTACTGCAGTTCCAGTGAAAGTTCTGTATTGAAATGTGACTTCAGTGAGATGGAAGCAAACTGGGAACAAAATGTACTTAAAGTGGGAGACGAACTCCCTCTGGAGGAACTGAGGGAGTGGAGCCTCTGCAGACCATTGACCTGCACTAACACCCATAGACCCGGGGGGAGGAACCTCTTTACTGTTACATCTCAAAGAGAATTATCTTACTGCTCTGCGAGAATCTGAAGCTTTAGCCGCTCTGCAGATTCAGATGGAACTGAGAAGGGTTCAGAGGAGAGATGGTGCTCTAATATCACCTACTGGTTCTGCTGGTTCTGTAAAGACAACGACTGGTTTTCCACCTGGATCTATGTTCCTGTGAACTGTGTAACTTCTATTTCTATCTTTAGTACTCAAGCTTCCCTCTTATTCACATGTTGTTGTTTAGTTAACATGTTGTTGTTTAGTCAACATGTTGTTGTTTAGTTAACATGTTGTTGTTTAGTTAACATGTTGTTGTTGTGTAGTAAACATGTTGTTGTTGTGTAGTTAACATGTTGTTGTTTAGTTAACATGTTGTTGTTTAGTCAACATGTTGTTGTTTAGTTAACATGTTGTTGTTTAGTTAACATGTTGTTGTTTAGTTAACATGTTGTTGTGTAGTCAACATGTTGTTGTTGTTTAGTAAACATGTTGTTGTTGTGTAGTTAACATGTTGTTGTTTAGTTAACATGTTGTTGTTTAGTTAACATGTTGTTGTTGTTTAGTTAACATGTTGTTGTTTAGTTAACATGTTGTTGTTGTTTAGTTAACATGTTGTTGTTGTTGTTGTTTAGTTAACATGTTGTTGTTTGGTTAACATGTTGTTGTTTAGTTAACATGTTGTTGTTGTTGTTTAGTTAACATGTTGTTGTTGTTGTTGTTGTTTAGTTAACATGTTGTTGTTGTTGTTGTTGTTTAGTTAACATGTTGTTGTTGTTTAGTTAACATGTTGTTGTTTAGTTAACATGTTGTTGTTGTTTAGTTAACATGTTGTTGTTGTTGTTGTTTAGTTAACATGTTGTTGTTTGGTTAACATGTTGTTGTTTAGTTAACATGTTGTTGTTTAGTTAACATGTTGTTGTTGTTGTTGTTTAGTTAACATGTTGTTGTTGTTGTTGTTTAGTTAACATGTTGTTGTGTCTCCTCCCTGTTCCAAAGCCTCCTCTCTGAGGGTGTTGTTCTTCTCCACGCTAAATGTTTGTCCTCCTGCAGACTTCCTCTCCACGCTAATGTGTCTCCTGCAGACTTCCCGCTCTGACCCATCATGGACGTCTCCGACCCGCAGACTCTCGGCTTCATGGTCTTCGGAGGCTTCATGTTCATCTCGGCGGTCGGCATCGCCCTGGTGTCGACCCTCTCCATGAAGGAGACGTCGTACGAGGAGGCACTCGCCAAGCAGCGCCGCAAGCAGCCGGCGCCGACCCGAGCTGAGAAGAAGAAGAAGGACAAGAACCAGGAGAAGAAGAACAAGGCCAAGAGGAAGGAAGACCGACCCGAGGAGAAGCCGGAGGAACCGGGTAGCGACGGCGGTGAGGAGGTGGTCCCAATCGAACCAGAATCTGAACCTGAACCTGCCTCTGAGCCTGAGCCCGAACCTACACCAGAACCAGAACCAGAACCCATCGTGGTGGCCCCCACCATCGAAGCTCCTCCAGCCACCGCGCCAAAGGAGAAGAAGAAGAAGAAGTCTGCCAAGCTGGAGCCGTCCCCGGCAGTGGAGCCGGCCTCCAAGGAGGTCCTGCTGACGGCGGCGGCGCTGGTGGTCGACGTTTCTCCCGTTAACGTTGCCGCTAAAGTTACCAAAGAACCACCGGTCGCTAAAACTGAAGAACCCAAAGAGTCTACGGGCAACAAGAAGAAGAACAAGAGCAAACCAGAGCCAGGTGAGGAGGGGCGGAGTAGGGAGAGTGTCGATCCCCTGCAGACTTCCTGAGTCTTATCAGCGCCACTAAAGTAATGATCAAACATGATCATATCCAAACCGGTCCTCAGCGGTTCCCATCACAGAGATTTCTGATGAGCAGATGTCCTGGACCGGGTAGAACCCCCCTGCATGTAGTGTAAAATGACGGGTTGTGTTTTGTCCGTGTTTCTGTCTTAGTGAGCGACTCTTCTCTGCTGTACGGAGAGCTGCTGTCCGCCCTGTCCAACGGGACGCTCAGCGAGGACCAGACCCACAAACTGATGGAGGTCCTAAACCAGAAGGCCGGCAGCTCCTGGCAGCTGGTACATAAACAAATTCAGTGTTAGCTGCTAGCATGAGGAAGCTCAGAATCCTTCCTCCAGCTGGCTGTGGTCATTAACAACAGTCTGTTTTCCCCTCAGGCCTGCCAGAAAGGAGACCCTCTGTCCACCCTGAAGAAGCAGCTGGAGGAGAAGGAGAAGCTTCTGGCGGCCGAGCAGGAAGTCGCCGCCGCTGCCAAGACCCGCGTCAAAGAGCTCAGCAAGGTGAGTGATCTCTAGAGTTAATACTGCTGTCAGTTTCTCAACAAGGCTACCAAACACAGAACCCTAGCAAGACGCCTTCCAAGGTTCTCCATCAGAACTCACCACAGTTCTTCTTGGTTTCCTCCTTCAGGAACTTGGTGCAGAGAAATCCAAGATGGGGTCTCTGGATGCACGTCTGAAGACGGAGCTGAGCGCCTCGACTCAGAAACTGGATGCCATGCGGGTCAGCATGGAGGCCGGCGACCAGGAGCACCTGAAATTCACCGAGGCGCTGAACCAGAAGGTAGGTTGTATAAAAGAAATGCCTCAAGTCCTTAAAGATCAAGTTAAGTCTTAAGAAGTCTTGAGCCAAGTCCAGGAAAATTCTCAAGTCCTTTAGAGAAAGTTTACATCAATTCAGAACTTCTTGAGGGTATGATTGAAGGTCTGGGTTTGAATCCCGGGTTCTGTTTCTGTGAGCAGATCTCATTCGGTTTCAAATCATTGTTCAGAAATTCCTTTAGTCCCACACCGGGACCGAAGGGCAAGTCTCAGTCTGATCCGGTGTCTAATACCAGCTAATGGTGTGTTTGTTGTAGCATGTGGAGCTAATGGTGTGTGTTGTTGACAGATCGGGGTTCTGCAGGACCAGCTGGAGAACGGTCCGAACGCTCAGCTGGCTCGGCTGCAGCAGGAGAACTCCATCCTGCGGGACGCTCTGAACCAGGCCACCAGCCAGGCGGAGAGCCGGCAGAACGCGGAGCTGGCCCGCCTGCGGACGGACTGCCTGCGCCTGGGCCGCGAGCTAACGGAGCGTAGCGACGCTCTGCGGGCTGATGAGGAGCACCGCCGGGGCCTGGAGGCAAAGATAGCCGCCGCTGAGCAGGAAGCAGCCCAAGCCTGGGTCAGAACCACAAGAGGCTCACACACTGCACACGACCCCACTGAGTTAGGTTCTCCCTTACGGGAAACAACCACACTGCTTCTGACACGCTCCAATATCCAGTCAATGGTTACAGTGGTGAGGACAACACCAGACCAGTGCTTCATTCCAGAGGTTTAAATGCTGCAGCCAATCAGAGTCCAGGATCTCACAGATCACTCAAACAGCCGTATCAGAAACGAGCCGACAGAGAAAGAAGATAACGCTCTGATGCCTTAAAGAATGATGAGCTACAGGTGTTCAGACGGATGTGATTTACATTTAAAACAGCCG
The DNA here is from genome assembly GCF_036324505.1 of Eleginops maclovinus. Taxonomy (NCBI): domain Eukaryota; kingdom Metazoa; phylum Chordata; class Actinopteri; order Perciformes; family Eleginopidae; genus Eleginops; species Eleginops maclovinus. The sequence continues at coordinate 1,305,691 of NC_086352.1, forward strand.
GTTCTTAGAGGGACACACACACACCTGCTGCATGCTGGTTCCTGGTGTGTGTGTGGAGTGTGTAGCTAACAAGAAGTGTGTGTGTTTGTGTGTGTGTGTAGCTGCAGCGTGAGGACACTGAGCGCACTCTGCAGCAGCATCTGAAGGAAGTGAGTTTGGAGCTGAAAGCCGCCCAGCAGGAGGCCACCGCCGCTAGCCGTAAGTGTTAGCATGTAGCTGACAGAGAGCGTTCAATAACCCGACAGCTTTCATCCAGAACTCCTCCTCTCTCTCTCCTCTCTGTCTCTCCTCTTACCCCCCGGGCGCTGCATGATAGCTGCCCACTGCTCCTAGTACTAGGATGGGTTAAATGCAGAGGACCAATTTCACTGTGTGTGCTCTGCTGTGTGCATGTGACAATAAAGAGGGTTTCATCCTCCATTCTATCTATCTCTCTCTCTCTCCTCTCTCTTCTCTCTGTCTCTCTCCTCTCTCTCCCTTTCCTCTTTCCTCTCTCTCCTCTCCCTCTCTCTTCTCTCTGTCTCTCTCTCCTCTCCCTCTCTCTTCTCTCTGTCTCTCTCTCCTCTCCCTCTCTCTCCCTCTTTACTTTGTTGCCTTGGATGGAAACACAAAGAGTCTTGGGTTGTCACGGCAGCGTTTCCATCCAATAATAACTTTCTGACTCCAGAGTTATCACAGGAAATAAAGAATTGTGTCTCCATCACATCCGAGCGCCCGTAGTAACCTCCTGCTGTTTGCTCCTCAGAGCTGCAGGGGGCGCTGGCGTCCAGAGAGGCGGACCTGCAGGAGCTCCGGGCCCAGCTGGAGAGCCAGGCTGCAGGACAGGTAAACGGCCTGTGTGCAGTGATGGTCTCCACACAGTGACCTAATGGTTTAACTCCAGTGAATGTGATTTGTGAACGGGTTGTGTCCTGCAGGGGGAGCAGGCGTCTGAGGCGGAGCAGCTGAAGAGCAGGTAACTCTTCTTTTTCATTATTTAACGCTAGTGAGGCATCCCCTCCACATGGCCGTCGTTCTAATAAGTATTTCCGTCCGGGTTTAAACAGAACTCTTTCCATGCTCTAAAGACGAACAGAAACTCAGTTTCAGAGATTCAGTTTCCTGCCTTGTGACGCCTCTCAAGACTTTAGGTTGTTCTTTTAGTTATCAGTAAGGACGACAGAATAACTAGCTTCCAGGTCGTTGTGTCTGTCTGTAGTTTGACGTCCTGTCTGACCTCCTGTTAGCTTGCAGGTCAGAGACGAGCAGGTCGGCGTCCTGGAGGCGGAGATTACTGCGCTGAGGGCGGAGCTACAGCTGATGACATCACAGAGGTCAGAAACACAACACAGTTTAAACACAAGTCTGTTCACAGCAGCTCCTGGTGGACGCCCGAGGAACTGCAGCTCATTAAAATTGTCTGTCTGTCTGTCTGTCTGTCTGTCTGTCTGTCTGTCTGTCTGTCTGTCTGTCTGTCTCCAGAGAGAAGGTTGAAGCCGGAGATCAGACGCAGAAAGAGGTACGCTTGATTTCATCACCTTTACAAGTTAAAGATGGAATTTTTGTATGTGAAATAACCTGTGAGCCTCTTATCCTCCTCCTCCTCCTCCTCCTCCTCCTCCTCCTCCTCCTCCTCCTCCTCCGCCTCCGCCTCTTCCTCCTCTGCAGGGCTCAGGAAGTGAGACAGAGTCTGAGCAGCCGTTCGAAAGGTAAAAGATGTGGTTTTAAAAATGTTTGTTGTTGTTTGACTTTGATTGTTTGACGTTAGGGATGTGTCTGTTGTTTAACGTTGTTGTTGTTGTCAGTCTGGAGGGTGACTCCCAGCTGTTGCGTTTGGAGGAGGAGCTTCAGCTGGTCAGGGAGGAGCTGCAACTGGAGCGTAACCACGGCAGCGTGAGTCCAACCGGACGTAAACAGGAAGAAGAAGCTTCCGACCTCCTGACAGTTCTTTAATAACCGGATCCTGTTTCCTCCGCAGGGCCAGGAGGTGGCGCTGCCGGCAGCGTGGAGTGAGGGCGAGCGGCGGGAGGCGGAGCTTAGCGAGGCGCTGGTCGGTTCATTAGATAAACAAACAGGAAGAATCATCAGAGCTTTTATTGTGAAGGGACACTCTAAGAAAGGTGTTTTATTTTGACAGGCTGCAGCGGAGGCCAGGTGTGCGACCCTGAGCTCGGACTTCCAGGCGTCGCTGCAGCGTCTGTTCCCCGACGTCTCCCTGGAGGCGGAGCAGGTCGGACAGGCTTCCTGTTTGCATGTTTACATGTGGGGGGGGGGGGGGTATTCAGCCCGACTGTCTCACAGATTGAGGCGTGGGGGAGACCTTTAACGACAATAAAACTGGTGTTTGATGGGGAATCCTCCCAGTCAAACCCAGTGTTCCCAGTATGAAGGGATATATATTTATTTTCCATTTTAAACGATCTTTCTCATTTTAAATTAATATATGATTGTTGTTAATATCATTTTCTTTAATTATAGTAATTGTTTTAAATGGTATGTCAGTAAAGTTTATTTTATTAATATGCTTTTTATTATTTGTGTTTCCTGTGCAGAGCGACTGGCTGGAGCTGTTCACTCAGAGCGCTCACTGCCAGGTAACCCCCCCCCCCTCACAGACAGGGCCTCTGATCCTCTCTGAACTCTCGCTGTGTCTCCTTCTTTCACCCGCTCTATGAATCTGATGGTTTCTAGAACTTCCCCAAGCTTTAACTCACCCTCACCCTGAAGCGGTCTCAGAACCTCTAGAACATTCTTTATAAACTCAGACTGTTTCATCAGCGCAGAGCCGAGCTCAAATCAGCTCTTCTCATTCAGGATGAAGGAACTCTGTCTCAATCTTTTTTCAGGGACTGAAACGTCTTTCTGAATCCCAGATGTTAGTTTCCTCTCTCCAGCTCGACTCCCAGAATCCGATCCAGCGTTTCTTCAGGAGTCCGTTTCTCAATAGCATCAATCTTTATTAACCTGAACATTTGAGGGACAGATGAAGTCTGTAGGTCTAAACAAACCAGACTCTTTTTTCTCAGACTCATAATCTCAGTAGCATTTTTACCAGAAAAAAATAACTCAGAATTTAACGAACTTTCTCTGGGACTCTCTGAGGGGGGAGTGGAGCGGTGCGATTTTCATGTGTTCTGATGTGAGATGTTCTCTGCTCAGCTGCAGGGGAGGCTGGTGGAGGCCGACAGGAAGAAGCTCCAGGACACGGTGACTGCTTTAAATCATTATATATATCATTAGTTACATCATTACAAATATCATTTTATATCATTATGTATATTATTAATTATATCATTATTTATATTATTATTTATATCATTATTTATATCATTATGTATATTATTATTTATATCATTATTTATATCATTATTTATATCATTATTTATATTATTATTTATATTATTATTTATATTATTTATATCATTATTTATATTATTATTTATATTATTTATATCATTATGTATATTATTATTTATATCATTATGTATATTATTATTTATATCATTATTTATATCATTATTTATATTATTATGTATATTATTATTTATATTATTTATATCATTATGTATATTATTATTTATATCATTATGTATATTATTATTTATATCATTATTTATATCATTATTTATATTATTATGTATATTATTATTTATATTATTTATATCATTATGTATATTATTATTTATATTATTTATATCATTATGTATATTATTATTTATATCATTATTTATATCATTATGTATATTATTATTTATATTATTTATATCATTATGTATATTATTATTTATATCATTATTTATATCATTATTTATATCATTATTTATATTATTATTTATATTATTTATATCATTATTTATATTATTATTTATATTAATTATATCATTATTTATATTATTATTTATATCATTATTTATATCATTATTTATATTATTATTTATATCATTATTTATATCATTATTTATATTATTATTTATATTATTATTTATATCATTATTTATATTATTATTTATATCATTATTTATATTATTATTTATATTATTTATATCATTATGTATATTATTATTTATATTATTTATATCATTATGTATATTATTATTTATATCATTATTTATATTATTATTTATATCATTATGTATATTATTATTTATATTATTTATATTATTATTTATATTATTATTTATATTATTATTTATATTATTATTTATATTATTATTTATATTATTATTTATATTAT
>NC_086352.1:1314903-1364903 GCF_036324505.1 Eleginops maclovinus
GCTCCGTGATGTTTTACTGGAACCAAATAAACTGAGACTCCTCAACTGCTGACTCTCCTGGTCTATCTTTGATATGAATCCTCTTTCAGTCTGGGTCAGGGTCTAGACTTATTAGGCGTCCTCTGGATGCTAACGTGAGGTCTGTTGGAGAACCCCCCAGACTCCTCAGTGCGCTGTAGAAACTTTCTGGAGTTTTAACATTGTTATTTTTCTACCACAGGTTTCTTTTCTTCTCATTGATCAGTTTTTCATTATTCTATATTTAAAAAAACTCAACTACTTTTTTCCACTCGTTATTCAAACGTTTAATATCTCAAGATTAAACAAAAGATTATAAAGTCATGTTGGGTTTTTGTTTTCCTTCTGATTTGGTTTTCATAGAGACAATCGTCTGGATTAACGGAATCTTGAGGCTTTTATTTTGTAGGAGACTGAACTCCCCAGGGCTATTTTAAAGTCCTGAAGGCACAACGAAACGTCTAGTGGTGGTCCTGTCGGTGCAACACATACAGAATAAAATAGCCAAGACTTTAAGAAACGACCCTTAAAAGTGTTGATCTCTTTATATCTCAGCAGTCTCAAACATGTTGGCGGTCTCATTTTTGTTTTGACATGAAATAAATAAATGAGGGAAATATTTGTTCATGACATCTTTCAGGATTTTCAAAATTGATGACTTTTTTAGAAGAATATTTGAAAGTTCTTTAAGTTTCAGTACATTTCTTTTTAGCATTTTTCTAAATGGACGGCAGTTTAAAGCTCACGTTAAAGGAGTAATGGAGGGTCCGGGATGTCTCCTGGGACCCTCACCCCCCCACAAACAGAAGAACCACCGGACAGATGAAAGCCAATTTTATTGATCAAGTAACATAAATAGTTCACAACCTGGAGTCAAAATAAATATCGTCACAGCAATAAATTAACCGATGTCAGCTGGGAGTCGGTGAGATGTGTTGATGGCTATTTACACACGCTGTTTCTGCAGCCGGAGTTTCATTTCCGTCTGTCGTCTTCACATTCGTCTTTTTCACAATTTCAGCAACAATTTAAAAAACTAAGAAAGCAAAAAGCAGCGGCTGAATATTAAAAACCGTAGTTACAGGTTACAACAGCATCGTCACAGCTATCCACATTTCACCTTCGGTATCAAAGACTCCAGTCGGCAGGTTACAAAAATACCACACAAACGGCTCTTTATACAAGCGTCGTCAGTTCCCACGACGCCGAGGGGTCAGTGAATGCAGCAGCTCTCAGCCGTCAGGCGGCAAGACCTTCACCTCAAAACATGTTCCAAGTATCGGGTCAACCTGACTCTTCAAATAACAAACCCCGCGGGGAACAGCCGTGCAGAGTATTAGGACAGGCAGAAGAAACAACCTGTTTAGGTCGGAAAGTTCAGATTAAATTCCAAATGTCAAAATAATTTACTTTAAACTGAGAAAAAAACGTCTGAATCTGATCTGAGTCCTGACCCCCCCCTGTCGCTTCACACACGTTTATTTTCAGCCTTTTCTGGCTGAAGTCTGTTGGAAAACGTTTGATTAGAACTTAATAACCTTTAAAGGCTGTGTCAGATTGGACGACCAGGGGTTCATTTGCTCTTCTTGAATGTACAATAACAAAGGGGTCAGGTTAGCATGGCGAGCTAGCCAAAACCTTCACATCATTTAGTCTTCCCGTCGTCGGCTGAGAGCTGCTGAACCTCAGACACACTTTCATCTCTGCGTCAGTTTCATGTGCATACAATCACGTCCGGAGCCCCGCCGCCGCCCCGCTGGAGGTGAAGGGGAACTACATCTGAACACAGGGAAATAAAAACATCGGACACAGACGCTGCAGGTTCTCCGGCGTGCAGGAACCCCGAGCCACAGACGTCCTGCAGCCTTCATAGTCCAGGTCTGTGTCTCCACACACACACACACACACACACACACACACACACACACACACACACACACACACACACACACACACACACACACACACACACACACACACACACACACACACACACACACACACACACACACACACACACACACACACACACACACACACACACACACACGATGTAAACATTATTTTCAGAAAACAAACACCTGAGACTATTCTTCGTCGTCACGTCACTGCACTGAAAGTTTTGTGATTTTATTTTGAAAGGGTTCTCACTTCCTGATGATGCAAGCCTGGTCGACTTCCTGTCTGTGTATTTTGTGTGGGCTTGGGTAAATTAAAGTGTGTAGACTAGGGGACGGCTCAGAGTCAAAATATCCTAAAGCTCACATAACTTAAAATGGAAACCTGTAAACTTGAAAAAAAGGTTCAGAAGAAGACTACAACTCCCATGATGCAACACTGCTGCATCACAATACCAAATTCCAGCTTTTACCCTTGTTCCATTCATAGGCCCAGAGTCGCAGAACATTAGATATAAAGCGTTTAAGAGATGGGTTCAAAACCCTCCAATGAGAGGGCTCCGTTGAAATCATAGGAAAGTGAGGCATGATCCCATCCCGAATGCTTTCTGCTCCCAGAGCTGCAGCTGAAGACCTTTACAAGGTGACAAAAACCTTAAGGATGTGTTTGGCTTAGCACAAAGACAGGTATGGAGGACGAACTACCAGCTTAGCATAGCTGTCAGAAAATAATCGTCTTCCTAAAAAAGACCAGGTCCTCATGAACGATCTTCCCTCTTTGAGGCTGGGCGAAATGCCCAGCTAAATGATAGCATGCTAGCTAGCCAAGAACGTGCTAGTTACAAGGTCCAACACCCCCCTTCCCTTGCTGGTATTTACTTCTGAGTTAACTACAGGATGAGCTGGTGATGTAGCTGGGTTGCTAACTACAGTTCACATGCGAATGAAGACACTAGAGACAAACTCGATCAGGACCAGGATGTTACTGCTAACCAAGCTGATATTTGGGTGTCAAACAACTAAAGTTTGAGTGACGGATACTAAGATATAAGATGTGTTTTCTTAGTGTTTGTGCTAACCTAAGATCAACACGTCCTGGGACCCGTCTACGTCGTGGACACACATATCTGAAACAACGGTTCCGGCTGGAGCTGCTGCAGTAAAACGTTTGAGAGGAAGTGAGAGTGTTCTGTCAACACGGACACTTAGCTAACAACTCTACAGAGACAGAGGTGGTGTTGTGGTTACCTGGTGATGCTATTAACCCTTCATGGTGCAGGGTGGTGTACAATAAAGTCACACACACACACACACACACACACACACACACACACACACACACACACACACACACACACACACACACACACACACACACACACACACACACACACACACACACACACACACACACACACACACACACACACACACACACAATTTTTCCCGTGAGTCCTGGCTGCTCCAGGCTTTGTGGGTAGACGTCCGGCCGAAAAGCGCTGCTCTTCTGCGTCTCCACGAGCTCCAGCTACTCGACTTCACAAAGTTCTCCCGCTGATGAAAATAATTTTGATTGCTAAACCTGCACCGACACAAACACCCCGCTCCCTTTGTCAGTATGCACGGTTTAAGGTGGTCCTTTATGGTGGTCCGGCTGAAGTCAAAACCAGAAGAGGTTGAGTCCAGTCTTTCGGTGGGGAAGCACCCAATGATGTACAAATGTCTGGAAATGTTTTAAACATGCACTTCGGTTCCGACTGAGACGACCATGACTGTGGAGAACATTTCACAGATTTGATCTCAGAAATGTCAGGGTACACTTCCTGTTAATGTCCGACTGAAACAAATAGCCCTTCAGCTTCCGAAGTGCAAGGTTCAGAACATTTTCCGGAAGTTATTCCATCATCAGGTGCTTCCAGCGGTCCAGGAGCAGTCCAGCAGAGGGGAAGCCGCAGGTGGGAGGATGTGCTGGTCGGTGGGACACACACACACACACCCCTGATGGATGACATCGTCCAAAGATGGCGACATCATGAACAGCACTTTGTACAACATGCAGCGAAAGCAGGTCAGAGAATCTTCCAGCGGGGGTGTCGAACATACTGGCAGGTTCCACACAAAGAAAGAGGGAGACAGTGAGAGGGAGGGAGACGGCGACTGCGTCAGCAAGGCTTCTACCACTACGAGAGCTGGCGGTTGGCGACTTATTTAGCACTCCGATATGGGAGGAGGGTGGTGACGACATGGCCTTGGTTGGAGGCGTCCACCGAGAGAGACAGCGTTAGTGCCGACCCCTCGACGGGGCGATTCCCCGCGACCTGCGGTGGGATCAGGAGTCAAGACACAAGTGCGAACGAACAAATTCCAGCCCAGGCACGAATTGTTAAACCCCGCCCCCCACTCCAAGAAAAAAAACAACTGAAAAAGAAAAACGTTTGGCTTTGTGGTTATGTACAGTGACTTCCTGTGGAGACAGTTCGATCAGGGTTCCACGGACGTGCAGGACTGGATGGTGGCGACCCGGCGCCGGCGTCACAGGTCAGGGTCAAGTCTTCGAGCTGGGAGGGGGTGGAGCTAATGGTGTCAGTTTATCAGTAAGTGTGTTTATGTGTGTATTATCTAACTGTTGTGTAACTTAGCTCCGCCCCCTCCCCCTAGCTCCACCTGCAGCTACTGGTGGACCTCGTTTGCTATCAGACTGTCCTCCCCTGACTGAAAATCCGCCTCGTTGATGCTATTCACGCCGTTCAACATCTCCTCGTCCTGGGACGACCCTCGGTCCTCCTCGCCGCCTCCGGCGTCCTGCAGCACCTGAGCGATGTACATCTGCTGCTGCATGTGGATCTGCTGCTGGGTCTGCTGATGCCGCTGCACACAGGAGCAAAACCACAGGTTAACCAGAGAGACCATCAGAGAACCAGAGACACCATCAGAGAGAACCAGACACCATCAGAGAACCAGAGACACCATCAGAGAACCAGAGAGAACATTGAGCTCGTCTGGATAAAAACTCTAGCTTGGGTTCAGAACTACCCAGGATGTTTTCTGCTGCGGATCACGGTCCTGTGTTTCCAGTGTCCTACTTTGGGACCCTGGTACATAGGACCATGGGAGAATAGGGCCCTGAGAACATAGAACCCTGGGAACCCTAAACTCAGGAACCTGGGAGCGTCGGGAAAATGGACCTTTGGACCATGGGGATATAGAACCTTGGGTACATGGGACCATGGGAATTTAGGACACTGGGAACTTAAGACTGAGTGACATAGGACCCTGGGAAGATAGGACCCTTGGTTCATAGGACACAGAGAACATAGGACGTATAGAATTCAGAACCATGGAAACTTAGGACCATGTTAGCTTAGCACAAAGCATCCTGAGAGCATAAACCTCTGAGAAATAAGGACAATGTAAACTCTGGACTGAGAACCCTTCGAACCTTAGGTCCTTAGAAACACATGGCCACGGGAACTTTAGACGATGGGAACATAGGACCCTGGGAACTAAACTTAGGACACTGGGTACTTCTGAAGACACGGCCCAGCGGGTAAGACCTGGAGCTAATGCGGTGGATCGACTCACCTGAGATTTGGTAGTGGGCGAGGAAGAGGGGCGAGCCGGACGTCCGTTCTCCACAACGTCTACATCGTTCTCCTTCGTGTCGATCTGAGACAGAGGCGCAGTGAGACTCTGGACAGCAGCACAGTGTGAGGAACCTTAGATTGAAATACTGCAGTACCTTGTAGTTATGAGCACTAAGGTACTTGAAGTGTCCGAAGCAGACGTGAGACAGACAGACGACGATGGTGACGATCAGCACCACCAGCGTGAACATGGAGGTGGGTGTCTCGAACCCTGGCGGCACGTTAGCAGTTAGCATCACTTAGCAACCAACATCACATACATGCGTGTTGATGTAGTTTTGAACCAGCGTATTACTGTCCACATTGGACTCCACATGGTAACGCTACAGACGGAGGGTAAAGGTGTTCAGGTGAGCGGCCGGGCCGGTGCTTACCTGTGCGTACGGTGGAGAAGAAGAGCAGCCAGAAGAGGCAGAGGATGGGAGCTGCCACCACCTGAGTGACGGCTCCAGAGTGAATCTTCTTGTCCAGTTTGGAGGGCAGGTAGGCGTAGTACATGTTGTACCGGTCCACCAGGTGTTTCAGCAGCATGTACATCAGACCTGCAGGAAGCCACACAGTGAGGATCACACTGGACCTGTCTGCACGACTAAAGGCTTCAGGAAGTGACAGCAGAGGGTTTGAGGGCGGCTCTTTTCTCCCGGCTAGCTCCCCACACTATCATCGCCCAGTCGGGACCAGGCTCTGGTTCGGACTGGGTCTCAACCATTCTAGTAAAACTGATAATAAAACTCAGATTGTAGTATGACTTACCAAAGGGCACGATGATGGGGCAGGTGATGCTGTAGGCCATCACCACCGTGAAGACGTTCATCATCCAGGCGTACGCCGCTCCGAACTGAAACTCATAGGCCTGATGCTGCAGTGAGAAGAGAGAGTGTTTTAGAGAACAGCGCCACCAAGAGGCTGCAACGCTTATCACACACTGAGAACTCAACTATTGGACAGAGAGGCTTCTCAGAGAAAATATTAGGGCTGCCGGGCGGATGCTCCGTCAGCTGTGACTCTCATGCACTTTCTACAGTTTAATTTATATGTCATGTGAAGCACAACGTACCATCCTGTTATAATAAGGTTATTTATCAGCCTTTGAAACTGGAACCGTTTTGGGAGAAGAAACATTTTTTTGATTATGTTTTTTTTTCATAAATCAAAATATATCATATACGAGAGACGATTAGTGGACTAGAAACATCTTTAGCCGAGGGCAGCCCTAGAAAATACAGAGCTGCTGTCTGTGTTGGTCCCTGAAGGCAGCATCTCCCGGGTCCAATGGGATCTCTCCATGTGATTATGAAGGAACTACATCACGGTCACATGACTTCACGTTGTCTGGGGTCCTCACCCTCTTGACGTTGCGGCGATCGGCGGCGGAGCGGGCGAGGCAGAGTCGGATCATGTACATGAGTAACCCGGGGATCCTCAGCAGGTCCATGGCGTTACCGATGAACGCAGAGGCGATGACGTAGTTGACGAAGAACGCTCCGTTATCCGGCAGGAAGACGCACCTGAGGGGAGCACAGCGCCTCCGTTAGAGCAGCACCTTTCTGAATAAAACACATTTCCACAGGTAAAAGGAAAAAACATGTTTCTATTGTTTTAATAACTCACTCAAATCTGACTTTAGCATCAGCCAGGAACTTCTTATCAAAGAGCCAGCGGAAGAAAACGTCCAGGCTGGAAGACAGAGAGACTCAGTGAGGACAGCAGAGGACGCCTGGTGTGATTATAGATATTAGAATCATCATGTATCACCTGCTGAGTCCCAGAGACGGCAGCAGCAGGACCATGAAGATCAGGAAGGTGTAACACTTGTGCATCGTCGTCCTGTTCTCTCCAGACCTGCAGACACACCGGGGGGGGGCACAGGGTTAGACATGAAGGTCCAATCAGAAGTCTGTGCTGTGTTCATGCTGCAGGGTTACCGGGTCCAGTGAGCCTCGAAGAAGGCGGAGTAGTAGACGATGGTGGGCAGCAGGGCGGAGAAGGCCCACAGCAGCAGGGTGGGGAAGAACTGGGTGACGATGGGATTCTGTCCAAACACACCAAAAAACAACAATCACTTCCTGTCCACACGGCGCCAACACAGAGACGCAGCTCGACTCTAGGGTTCTGACAGAGGGGTCTTACGTTGAGATACTCGACCGGCTTGGTGACGTTGAACTTGTCCATGGTGGAGATGATGATGGCGGGCGTGGTGAGGAAGAAGAGCAGCAGGAAGAGGATGACGTTGATGATGAAGCAGCGGATCCACCAGGAGATCCCGCCCAGAGACAGGTGCTCCCTGCAGGAACACACAGGGGGTCAAGGGGCGTGTGCTTGATTTGGTGCGTGGTGGGGTTTTAGCCGGGTGGAGCTTGAGGACTTACCAGCGGACGTTCTGCGGGTCGGGTGCGTAGGAAACGCTCCAGTTGTGAACGTGGAGCGCCTCGCTGAACTGAGAGGACCCCGGCTCCTGGCGGCAGCGGCAGCCCTGGACCTGACAGGCGTTAAAGTCCTTCAAGATTCTGAGGAGACAAACAGCACAACATGGCGGGTTACTACCAGGATGCTCGGTCCAGTAGAGACTGGGGTCCGGGGAGGGGTCGCTGCTGCTCACATGGCAGTCATGGCCTCGTTCTGGAAGGTGACGAAGGCCATCCCCAGAGGCTTGGTGTGGACCTTCTCCTTCTCCTTCCTGTACTCCTCCTTCAGCTTGGCCTCCGTCTTGGTGTAGTAGCTCACCGCCTCCTCCTGCAGGACCGAGGAGGCTGCTGATTTAACCGGCTAACAGAATCTAAACTAGGTACGATAACAACCCTCTACCCAGCTAAGACAAACCGGGTAGTTCAAACTGGTTACCATCAACAAAAACTGCATAAAACTCAAGTTTTACATCAAAACGTTTGCCCGCTACAACAAGCTACGCCAACACATACAACGGAGTCAATGGTTGCGATTAAAGAAGGAGGACGCTGAGAGGAACTGATCATCATCTAACAGAAGGACTGCATCGGGGTTCATAATCAGGACTAGTAAACCACGGTTTGGTCTTAGGTTAATCAATATAAAGAAGCTGCTCTGGGTGAGCGTGTTAGCGTTAGCAGCACCTCCTCGCAGCCAGTGATTGCGCAGCAGCACAGATGTCCGCAGGGTTTCGGGTTGATCATGGTGGGAACATGTTCCTTAGCCATCAGGTCGGTGAAGAACTTCTTACTGCGCTCCGTCTTCTTCCTGAGGAACAAACACAAAAGAACGTGAGGTTAAACCACAGAAGAAGACCACTCAGCTTTGACTCGTGCTAGAGATTCTTACCTCTCTGCGTTCAGAGCCATCAGCTTGGCAACGTTGTAGCAGATCCGAGCCTCCAGCACCTTACAGTTCTCGTACGCCTGCCTGCAGGGTCAGATAAAACACAGTTCCTCAGCAGGATCCTCTGGGTGTATCTCCAGTGAATGATGGCCCGAGAGAGGACTCACTCAAAGTGCTGCTTGATCTGACTCTCCTCGGCGTACTTAGAGATGCCGTTAATGAATAACGTGCGCTTCACCTGCAAGACACAGCACTGGGATTAGAACACAGACGCAGCTTTCTCATGTTTTTAACTCTTCACACAGACTCAGATGCATGCAGGTAAACGTGAGTGTGTGTGTCTCACCAGGTCGTCCTCCTTGTAGTGCATCTTGGAGGTGTGTCTCCTCATGCTGTAGACGGTCAGCAGCAGATACATGAAGGCGAACGAGGTGTGCAGCCACAGCAAGTTCGTCCTGCAGAGAGACACAAATAAACAAACAAATAAATACATCATATTTACATTCAAGTCTGAAAATTAAATTCTTCACTGTTTCCACCAAAACTAAAATCTAACTTAACAGGGTAGTATCTATTCATATATTATATTATTGTATCCATCCACCATCTTCTCCCGCTGATCCGTCAGGGTCTCGGAGGTAACAGCTCCAGCAGAGAGCCCCAAACTTCTCTTTCCCTGGCCACATCAACCAGCTCTGACTGGGGGATTCCAAGGCGCTCCCAGGCCAGCGAAGACATATAGTCCCTCCACCTGGTCCTAGGTCTACCCCTCGGTCTCTTCCCAGCTGGACGTGCCTGGAACACCTCCCTAGGGAGGCGCCAGGTGGCATCCTCACTAGGTGCCCGAACCACCTCAACTGGCTCCTTTCAACATGAAGGAGCAGCGGTTCTACTCCGAGTCCCTCCCGGATGACTGAACTTCTCACCTTATCCCTAAGGGAGATGCCAGCCACCCTGCGGAGAAATCCCATTTCGGCCGCTTGTATCCGCGACCTCGTTCTTTCGGTCCTGACCCATCCTTCATGACCATAGGTGAGGGTATGAACGAAGATGGCCTGGTAGACAGAGAGCTTTGCCTTCTGGCTCAGCTCCCTTTTCCTCACAACGGTGCGGTAAAGCGACTGCAGTACCACTCCCGCTGCTCCGATTCTCCGGCTTATCTCACGCTCCATTGTTCCCTCACTCGAGAACAAGACCCCGAGATACTTGAACTCCTTCACTTGGGGTAAGGCTTCATTCCCTACCTGGAGTGGACAGTCCATCGGTTTCCTGCTGAGAACCATGGCCTCAGATTTGGAGGTGCTGATCCTCATCCCAGCCGCTTCACACTCGGCCGCGAACCGATCCAGTGAGTGCTGAAGGTCACAGACCGATGAAGCCATTAGGACCACATCATCTGCAAACAGCAGTAGTGCAATCCTTAGCCCACCGAACTGCAGACCCCCTCCCCCACGACTACGCCTCGAAATCCTGTCCATGAATATCACAAACAGGATTGGTGACAAAGCGCAGCTCTGGCGGAGGCCAACCCTCACCGGAAATCGGTCCGACGTGCTACCGAGGACCCGGACACAGCTCTCGCTTTGAGAGTAGAGACCCCCTCACCCCATACTCCCGCAGCACCTCCCACAGTATCTCCCTGGGAACCCGGTCATACGCCTTCTCCAAATCCACAAAGCACATGTAGACCAGATGAGCGTACCCCCAGGCCCCCTCCAGGATCCTTGCGAGAGTGAAAAGCTGGTCCGTCGTTCCAGGACCAGGACGAAAACCGCATTGTTCCTCTTCAATCTGAGGTTCGACAATCGGCCGGACCCTCCTTTCCAGCACCTTAGAGTAAACTTTCCCGGGGAGGCTGAGTAATGTGATGCCTCTGTAATTGGCACACACCCTACATCTATTCATATATTATATCTGAGAGGAGTGTTTTCAGTATGCTGCTAGATATATATAGATATATAGAGATAGAGATGGATCTATACAGCGGGTAAAATGAGTATTGAACACGTCAGCGTCTCTCTCAGTAAATAGATCTCTACAGGTGCTGTTGACATCAGATGTTCATCAGCTGTCGGTAACAACCCATGCAATCCACACATGCACAGAATCAAACCATAGCTGTCCATAAATTAAGTGATGTGTATTGAAATGGAATGACACAGGGGGAAAGTACTGAACACGCTTACTGACATGTATTTAATCCTTGGTACAAAAGCCTCTGTTGGTAATGACAGCTCCAAGACGCCTCCTGTATGGAGAAACCAGTCTCACGCTCAGGTGTGATTTCGGTCCATTCTTCCAAACGGTCTTCAGGTCTTGGAGGTTCCGTGGGCCTCTTCTATGAACTCTGTAGTTCTTTCCATAGATGTTCTGTTGGACTCAAGATTGGCTGGTCCATTCTAGCAGCTTCATTTTCTTTCTCTGAAACCAGTTGAGTTTCCTTGGCTGTGTGTTTGGGGTCATTGTCTTGCTGAAATGTCCGCCCTCATTTCATCTTCATCATCCTGGTAGATGGCAGCACATTTATATCAAGAATGTCTCTGTACATTCCTCCATTCATCCTTCCTTCAAGTATATGAAGTTTGCCAGTGCCGTTTGCTGAAGAACAGCCCCACACCCTGATGCTCCCCCCTCCAAACTTCCCTGTGTGGTGTTTCTGGGGGGATGTGCAGTGCCATCTGACCTCCACACATGCTGTGTGTTATGGCATCCAAAGAGTTCCATTGTGGACTCACCTGAGCAGACGATATTCTCCCAGTATTTCACAGGCTTGTCTAAATGTTGAGCAGCAAACTTTAACCGAGCTTCAGCATGCTTCTTCTTCAGCGATGGAGTCTTGCGTGGTGCGCGTGCGTACAGGCCGTGGCGGCTGAGTGCAGTACTCATTGTTTCTTTGAAACACTTGGACCTGCTGATTCCAGGTCTTTCTGAAGGTCTCCACAAGCGGTCCTTGGCTCTTGGACAACTCTTCTGATAATTATTTTCACTCCTCTGTCAGAAATCTTGCGAGGAGCACCTGGTCGTGGCTGGTTTGTGGTGGGAGGATGATCTTTCCACTTCCGGATTAAGGCCCCAACAGTGCTGGAACATTCAGGAGTTCAGAAATCTGTAATGCCATCAGTTTGTTTTGCAACAATAAGGTTGTGAAGGTCTTGAGAGAGCTCTTTGCTTTTACCCATCATGAGATCTTTCTTGTGTGACACCTCGGTAATGAGAGACCTTTTTATGGGCCATCAGTTGGGACTGAACCAGCTGATATTCATTTGCACTGACGAGGGGCAGGACTGCTCTCTAATCACTGACAGATTTCAGCTGGTGTCTTTTACTTTCCATGCCTTTTTGCACCTCCCTTTCTTCATGTGTTCAGTACTTTTCCCCTGTGTCATTCCATTTCAATACACATCACTTAATGTATGGACAGCTATGGTTTGATTCTGTGCATGTGTGGATTGCATGGGTTGTTACCGACAGCTGATGAACATCTGATGTCAACAGCACCTGTAGAGATCTATTTACTGAGAGAGACGCTGACGTGTTCAATACTCATTTTACCCGCTGTATAGATATATATTATGATATACATTGAGGTCCCGGGTGCTCACCCAGACTTCAGGTTGGCGATGGTCGTGCGTCCAAAGCTGTAGGCGTTGTTTTCTGGAACAGATAACATCAGACGTCACAGAAAATATTTAATATTTACAACTTTTTTAAAACTTCAACGAGGAGCTGAGATACTTCAGGGTCACATCAAAACATACGAGTAACACACGACTCATCACAACACTGATAATGCAGTACACACATAAATATACTGATCCACATTTCTTTAGCAGCTGCAGCATGAACAGGAGGTTTATTTTGTGTATTTAGATGTTTTTCTGAAGTATTTTCTGTGGTTTAACCATTATTCATTTTATTGAAACGGTTACACCAGAAACCATTATCCAAAAAGACTTATTTTAAACAGATTTGAATATTTCTCACGGTCCTTGAAGGCATCGTTTGTGATGAATGCTTCCGTACATAAAGAGATAAACAAAGAAAAGCCAGAAATATTTTATTTCATCAAATTCTACACGTTATGAAGCGGGTGCACAACCACATCCTGTGGAGACCTGAAGAAACCATTTAAATAAAGCTGATAAATTGTAGTTATTTATTTATAATAAAAACAAGCACTTTTTCAAGTTTTTGTTAAGAAATGTATCAAAGAATCTCCAATGTGTTTAGTTTTTTGCTGCTTTCTGGCACTATAACTTTAATTCTGCTCATAAAAACATAGAAATGATCTTTACTATTGAAGCCATGATGTTGCTGCTTCCACAGAGCAGCAGGACTTTTATTTTGAAGAGAAAAGAACAACAGGAAGCTGCTTGAGGTTCGGAGGGTGAATGTGATGCTCTGCAGGAGGAGGAGTGCTAATGCTAACACCAGGATACTAACACCAGGATACAGTCGCCTGTAGCTGTTACCTTCTTTAGAAGGGGGCCGGGGGACCCCACGGCTCAACATAGGGTCTTTAGTTATAAGTCGGACTAAAACCCACAACACACACACACGTTATACAGACAACACAAGAATGAATGTGAAGTAATACCTTTAAGAATGTCAGCAGTTTATTTTCTGATCTCACTGCGTTCATAAAACCAGACACACCTGGCTGTTAACACCAGGATGCTAACACCAGGATGCTAACACCTGTATGCTAAAACCTGGATGCTAACACCTGGATGCTAAACCCTGGCTGCTAACACTTGGATGCTAAAACCAGGATGCTAACACCTGGACTTACACCAGGATGCTTATACCTGGGTGCTAACACCACGAAGATTCCACCACGATGCTAACACCATGACGCTAACACCATGACGCTAACAGTAACCTGTAGCTGTTACCTTCTTTAGAGGGGGCGCGAGGGACCACGCGGCTCCACAGAGCGTCTTTACTGATAATTCTAACTAAAACCCACCACACACACACACACACACACACACACACACACACACACACACACACACACACACACACACACACACACACACACACACACACACACACACACACACACACACACACACACACACACACACACACACACACACACACACACACAGGATCAGCAGGGATTCAGTTTGAGACATCAATGTGATTTAGTTATTTAAGAGACCTGAACATGTTATTAAGAAAGACCCCGAGCACATGGAGGAGGATCAGGTGTATGATGTATGATCTATGACATACTTCACCAATAGGTGGACCGCGGTCCGGGTCCAGACCCTGACGCCGACCTATACGGACCTGGACCTATAATCAATACATTAATAAGGGATTTTTATTTTGACGGGGCAATTCCATTTTAAGCGGCGCCAACAGGGGGGAGAAGAGTGAGCGATACAGGGAAAGAAACACAAGAAGAAGAGACAAGTTAACGGGAGACAGAGAGAGAAGACGGAGAGAAGAGTGAGGGGAGAGACGAGTTAACGGGAGACAGAGAGAGAAGACGGAGAGAAGAGTGAGGGGAGAGACGAGTTAACGGGAGAGAGAGAGAGAAGACGGAGAGAAGAGTGAGGGGAGAGACAAGTTAACGGGAGACAGAGAGAGAAGACGGAGAGAAGAGTGAGGGGAGAGACGAGTTAACGGGAGACAGAGAGAGAAGACGGAGAGAAGAGTGAGGGGAGAGACAAGTTAACGGGAGACAGAGAGAGAAGACGGAGAGAAGAGTGAGCGATACAGGGAAAGAAACACAAGAAGAAGAGACAAGTTAACGGGAGACAGAGAGAGAAGACGGAGAGAAGAGTGAGGGGAGAGACGAGTTAACGGGAGACAGAGAGAGAAGACGGAGAGAAGAGTGAGGGGAGAGACGAGTTAACGGGAGAGAGAGAGAGAAGACGGAGAGAAGAGTGAGGGGAGAGACAAGTTAACGGGAGACAGAGAGAGAAGACGGAGAGAAGAGTGAGGGGAGAGACGAGTTAACGGGAGACAGAGAGAGAAGACGGAGAGAAGAGTGAGGGGAGAGACAAGTTAACGGGAGAGAGAGAGAAGACGGAGAGAAGAGTGAGGGGAGAGACGAGTTAACGGGAGACAGAGAGAGAAGACGGAGAGAAGAGTGAGGGGAGAGACAAGTTAACGGGAGAGAGAGAGAAGACGGAGAGAAGAGTGAGGGGAGAGACGAGTTAACGGGAGACAGAGAGAGAAGACGGAGAGAAGAGTGAGGGGAGAGACAAGTTAACGGGAGAGAGAGAGAAGACGGAGAGAAGAGTGAGGGGAGAGACGAGTTAACGGGAGACAGAGAGAAGACGGAGAGAAGAGTGAGGGGAGAGACGAGTTAACGGGAGACAGAGAGAGAAGACGGAGAGAAGAGTGAGGGGAGAGACAAGTTAACGGGAGAGAGAGAGAAGACGGAGAGAAGAGTGAGGGGAGAGACGAGTTAACGGGAGACAGAGAGAGAAGACGGAGAGAAGAGTGAGGGGAGAGACGAGTTAACGGGAGAGAGAGAGAGAAGACGGAGAGAAGAGTGAGGGGAGAGACAAGTTAACGGGAGACAGAGAGAGAAGACGGAGAGAAGAGTGAGGGGAGAGACGAGTTAACGGGAGACAGAGAGAGAAGACGGAGAGAAGAGTGAGGGGAGAGACAAGTTAACGGGAGACAGAGAGAGAAGACGGAGAGAAGAGTGAGGGTAGAGACGAGTTAACGGGAGACAGAGAGAGAAGACGGAGAGAAGAGTGAGGGGAGAGACGAGTTAACGGGAGAGAGAGAGAAGACGGAGAGAAGAGTGAGGGGAGAGACGAGTTAACGGGAGAGAGAGAGAAGACGGAGAGAAGAGTGAGGGTAGAGACGAGTTAACGGGAGAGAGAGAGAAGACGGAGAGAAGAGTGAGGGGAGAGACGAGTTAACGGGAGAGAGAGAGAAGACGGAGAGAAGAGTGAGGGGAGAGACGAGTTAACGGGAGAGAGAGAGAAGACGGAGAGAAGAGTGAGGGGAGAGACGAGTTAACGGGAGAGAGAGAGAAGACGGAGAGAAGAGTGAGGGTAGAGACGAGTTAACGGGAGAGAGAGAGAAGACGGAGAGAAGAGTGAGGGGAGAGACGAGTTAACGGGAGAGAGAGAGAAGACGGAGAGAAGAGTGAGGGGAGAGACGAGTTAACGGGAGACAGAGAGAGAAGACGGAGAGAAGAGTGAGGGGAGAGACGAGTTAACGGGAGACAGAGAGAGAAGACGGAGAGAAGAGTGAGGGGAGAGACAAGTTAACGGGAGACAGAGAGAAGACGGAGAGAAGAGTGAGGGGAGAGACAAGTTAACGGGAGACAGAGAGAGAAGACGGAGAGAAGAGTGAGGGGAGAGAGAGAGAAGACGGAGAGAAGAGTGAGGGTAGAGACGAGTTAACGGGAGAGAGAGAGAAGACGGAAAGAAGAGTGAGGGGAGAGACGAGTTAACGGGAGAGAGAGAGAAGACGGAGAGAAGAGTGAGGGGAGAGACGAGTTAACGGGAGACAGAGAGAGAAGACGGAGAGAAGAGTGAGGGGAGAGACAAGTTAACGGGAGACAGAGAGAAGACGGAGAGAAGAGTGAGGGGAGAGACGAGTTAACGGGAGAGAGAGAGAGAAGACGGAGAGAAGAGTGAGGGGAGAGACGAGTTAACGGGAGAGAGAGAGAAGACGGAGAGAAGAGTGAGGGGAGAGACGAGTTAACGGGAGACAGAGAGAGAAGACGGAGAGAAGAGTGAGGGGAGAGACGAGTTAACGGGAGAGAGAGAGAAGACGGAGAGAAGAGTGAGGGGAGAGACGAGTTAACGGGAGACAGACAGAAGAGGAATGAGTTTGTACAATATCTTTTTTTCAAGCGCTCAAAAGTTTGAAAAATGGAAGCGCCGTATTTGATCATTTTACGGAGCGGAAAAAGACACTGGAAACTTTAGACCCTGCTTAACAGGATGCATTTACCAAGGGGGGGGGGGCATTTAGGTAAACGGAGTTATACGAAGAGAGACAAAGACAGACGACGACAGACAAAGAGAGACAAAGAGAGACAAAGCGAGAGGAAGAGTACTCTACAGTACTCTACACTACTCGGCAGTACTTGGCAGTACCCTGCAGTACCCTGCAGTGCTCGGCAGTGCTCGGCAGTGCTCGGCAGTACTCGGCAGTACTCGGCAGTGCTCGGCAGTACTCGGCAGTACTCGGCAGTACTCGGCAGTACTCGGCGTCACGGTTGACAGAACTTTGAGTGATGAATGAAAACGCCTACGGATAAACCTGCTATCTGTTCATGAAACTTGTACAGCTTCTTGATACCTCAGTCAAACTTTGACATTATCATAGTGACATCCCCTGAATATAGGTCCAGCTTTCAAACTGTGCATGTTTGTGTGACCCATATGAAAGATCATATCATGTTCAGAGTCCGTTTTTACGTTTTTTGTGGGATTTTGGGTGTTCATAACTATCAGGTTATATAGGTGAGGTTGTCCTAAAGAAAAGATACCAAACATTGACCTGCTGACAGTTCTTAACGGGATTTAGTAAAACAAATAGGTCAAAAAAGAAAGTAGCTTGAAAACGGCCGAATCAGCCCCAAGACTCCAAAGGGTTAGGATGCACATTTCCAAAAGCTACTGATCTCTCTCTGAAACGCAGCCCGAGTGGAACACTAACATATCTACAGTATGGTTCTGAGCCCGAGTGGAACACTAACATATCTACAGTGTGGTTCTGAGCCCGAGTGGAACACTAACATGTCTACAGTGTGGTTCTGAGCCCGAGTGGAACACTAACATATCTACAGTGTGGTTCTGAGCCCGAGTGGAACACTAACATATCTACAGTGTGGTTCTGAGCCCGAGTGGAACACTAACATATCTACAGTATGGTTCTGAGCCCGAGTGGAACACTAACATATTTACAGTATGGTTCTGAGCCCAAGTGGAACACTAACATATCTACAGTATGGTTCTGAGCCCGAGTGGAACACTAACATATCTACAGTATGGTTCTGAGCCCGAGTGGAACACTAACATATCTACAGTGTGGTTCTGAGCCCGAGTGGAACACTAACATATCTACAGTGTGGTTCTGAGCCCGAGTGGAACACTAACATATCTACAGTATGGTTCTGAGCCCGAGTGGAACACTAACATATCTACAGTGTGGTTCTGAGCCCGAGTGGAACACTAACATATCTACAGTGTGGTTCTGAGCCCGAGTGGAACACTAACATATCTACAGTGTGGTTCTGAGCTCGAGTGGAACACTAACATATCTACAGTGTGGTTCTGGTTCTGTAGCTCCAGGGACATGTTGTTGTTGTTGTTGTTGTCCTTTGTTTGTTTGATGACAGTCAGTTGTTGATTGCATGCAGACGTTGATACAGCTGTCTCAGCTGATGTATATCACTCATTCAGAACCACTTAGACATGTTGGGGTTCCGGACCTTTGCTTGAGGACATTTTCTCTAACTGGACCTGGTTGAATTTTAGTGGAATACCCCTGCTGTATGATCTAAGATGTATGATCTAAGATGTATGATGTATGATCTAAGATGTATGATGTATGATCTAAGATGTATGATCTATGATGTATGATGTATGATCTAAGATGTAGGATGTATGATCTATGAATGCACAGCGCCTCACCCAGCAGGTCTCCGGAGAAGTTGACGGGCAGCACGATGCCCACCGACAGGACACCCACCACCACCAGCAGCCCGATGATGTGCCGCTGGAAGGAGAGGTAATGCACTGCGTCCTCCCCACACTTCTCCCGGATCTCCTCATCCCTGCACAGCAGCAGCATTAATGACATCATCACCATCACCATCATCATGGTCTAACTGGTGACCAGGAGATACTCACTTTATTCTGAAGATAGCCGTCAGCCAGGAGCAGAACCCCTGCAGACAGAGAGGAGAGTCAGGAGGAGAGGAGGAGTCAAGGAGGGCAACAAGGAGGGCAACAAGGAGGGATGAGAGAAGGGTGATAATGGAGGAGGAGGAGGAGGAGGAGGAGGAGGAGGAGGAGGAAAAAAGGAGCAGGCCTCACGTTGTCTCTCTGGTCGAAGTCCACCGAGCTGGAGACGGATGTGAGGCGTTCATATCGGTCCGGCGTCTCCGAGTGCATCGCCGAGGCAACGCTGTGGAAACAGGAAGTTAGCTGTTAGCAGGTAGCTGCCCTGATGCTACTGAACACAGGGAGCTAACAGGAAGTAGAAACACACAACTTTATTCACACAGCTGGAATAAAACAACACGTTAATGATAGGATTGTGTTCAGGGGAATAAAGAGAGGAGTTTCAGTGAAATCTGAAGCTGATTCTGTGCTGCCTGAAGGAGCATGTTTAATGAAAGCCCTCAGCTGCATTCATGTTCTTTTCACTACTAAACGCACATTTAGCAGAACGAGTACTTTAAAGTACATTTCACTGAGAGTACTGCTGCATTTCTACTTAAATCATTTATGTACTTTTTCATACCTGAGATTAACCTTTGAATACTCTTGTACCCAGAATACTTCTCTTCTATCTCTTTACTGTAAACACTGAAAGTAGGACTTTAAATGTGGTATTTCAGGACCTCAGTTCTTGTCCTACCTCTGGATGTGTGGAGTTAGCTAACCAGCTAACTAGCTAACTAGCACGGGGTCACAAGGTCACGATACGGAGCTAAACACACTCGACCCATTACCTTTTCACCGGCTCATAGTTATCTCTGTCTCGCCTCCGGCTGAGGTTACGAATAAAATGAAGGAAAGTGTGGGAGCAGGGTTAGCACCGCATGTTAGCATCGCATGTTAGCATCGCATCTGTTTGCGTAAAATTTGCCAACAGACAGAAAACCACACACACGCACGCACACGCACACACGATGGTGTGTGAGGGGTGAATAGTGCCACATGTGAGCACTGATGTTTGAAACTCTGCTTTAACGTCATTCATTATTATTATTATATTCCAGTTATTAATCCTTTGAATCAAACTCAATTAATTGAAAGGTATCGGAAAGCATCTCTACATGTGGCACTGATAACCCTCCATACACACAGAGAGGTGGCAGCGGTAACCCCTGTACCAACAAAGAAGAAGAAGAGGACGAAGACGAAGAAGAAAGGAGAAAGGGGAGGAGTTAGTGCACCAATCAGAGAGCAGCTCCTGTTAATGAACCAGAGTAAGTCGTTAGGACAAACCAAACATGGCGGACGCAGCAACGTACTATTCCCGCTCGTCCTCGCGGCTGCACCGATGCTTCAGTCTTCAGGGAAACAAAACACAGTCGCTCAACATCAAAACTTTATTAACAACATGCTGCAGGAACAAAAACTTTATTAACAACATGCTGCAGGAACAAAAGCTTTATTAACACCTGCTGCAGGAACAAAAACTTTATTAACAACATGCTGCAGGAACAAAAACTTTATTAACACCTGCTGCAGGAACAAAAACTTTATTAACACCTGCTGCAGGAACAAAAACTTTATTAACACCTGCTGCAGGAACAAAAGCTTTATTAACACCTGCTGCAGGAACAAAAACTTTATTAACATGCTGTAGGAACAAAAACTTTATTAACAACATGCTGCAGGAACAAAAACTTTATTAACAACATGCTGCAGGAACAAAAACTTTATTAACAACATGCTGCAGGAACAAAAACTGTATTAACACCTCATGCAGGAACAAAAACTTTATTAACAACATGCTGCAGGAACAAAAACTTTATTAACAACATGCTGTAGGAACAAAAACTTTATTAACACCTGCTGCAGGAACAAAAGCTTTATTAACACCTCCTGCAGGAACAAAAACTTTATTAACACCTCCTGCAGGAACAAAAGCTTTATTAACACCTGCTGCAGGAACAAAAGCTTTATTAACACCTCCTGCAGGAACAAAAACTTTATTAACACCTCCTGCAGGAACAAAAACTTTATTAACACCTCCTGCAGGAACAAAAACTTTATTAACACCTGCTGCAGGAACAAAAGCTTTATTAACACCTGCTGCAGGAACAAAAACTTTATTAACACCTGCTGCAGGAACAAAAACTTTATTAACAACATGCTGTAGGAACAAAGACTTTATTAACACCTGCTGCAGGAACAAAAACTTTATTAACAACATGCTGTAGGAACAAAAGCTTTATTAACACCTGCTGCAGGAACAAAAACTTTATTAACACCTGCTGCAGGAACAAAAACTTTATTAACACCTGCTGCAGGAACAAAAGCTTTATTAACACCTGCTGCAGGAACAAAAACTTTATTAACACCTGCTGCAGGAACAAAAACTTTATTAACACCTGCTGCAGGAACAAAAACTTTATTAACACCTGCTGCAGGAACAAAAGCTTTATTAACACCTGCTGCAGGGACAAAAGCTTTATTAACACCTGCTGCAGGAACAAAAGCTTTATTAACACCTCCTGCAGGAACAAAAACTTTATTAACACCTCCTGCAGGAACAAAAACTTTATTAACAACCTGCTGCAGGAACAAAAGCTTTATTAACACCTGCTGCAGGGACAAAAGCTTTATTAACACCTCCTGCAGGAACAAAAGCTTTATTAACACCTGCTGCAGGAACAAAAACTTTATTAACAACATGCTGTAGGAACAAAAGCTTTATTAACAACATGCTGTAGGATCAAAAGCTTTATTAACACCTGCTGCAGGGACAAAAGCTTTATTAACACCTCCTGCAGGATCAAAAGCTTTATTAACACATGCTGCAGGATCAAAAGCTTTATTAACACCTGCTGCAGGGACAAAAATAATCACTTGCATTTTAGAGAATATTGTCTTTTCGTCATAAATTTGTTTGCTTTTCTTGTAAATTAACATAATTTTGTTATTTTCTTATAAAAGAGGAAAGAACCTTTACTGGTCCCACAGAGGAACCCTTACTGGTCCCACAGAGAGCCCTTACTGGTCCCACAGAGAGCCCTTACTGGTCCCACAGAGGGGGATCGGACCCATCCTATTGTTGGGAGCAGTGGGATGCCAGGTGTACGGCGCGCGGGCAGCAGGGTAGGGAGCGGTGCCTGCACAGACACTTTGGTAGCACTTGGTCTTTCTGGGACTTGACCTGGGTCGGTGACCTTCCAGTTCCCAGGTCAATGGTGTTTGCCGCCCCCGCCCCACAAGTGCTATAACCTGAAGTATTTAGTTCTTTACATGAGCTCTGCTTCTTCTTTCTCTGACAGACGTAATCTCAGAGAATGCCTGAGCTCTTTCTAAAATATTCTGCAGTTTGTCTTTTAAACCAAAGCTTAAGTGTAAACAACTTCATATCAGAGGAAAAGGAGACAGGTGTGTTTACCTGTCGGCGTCAGTGACCAGCGCCAGGCGGCCGTAATCCCACGCAACCTTACGCAGGATGGAAAACACGAAGAGCAGCACCTGATAAGAGGAGCATCCTGTCAGTCAGACAACCCCAGGTGTGAGACAGGTGTGTGTGTATGGGGGGTCAATGAGGCTACAGAATAGATTTTTCCAACAGTCAGTGAACACAACATCATCCACAATGCATCAGGAGCGCTGCCCTACTTTGACAGCAGCTGTTGTTACTGACTCTCAAACACACACATGCCCTGTTGTTCAAATGTATTTATTTACTGTTTGTTTATTGTTAACATGCTGCTGTTCTCCAATTTGGGATCAATAAAGTTTATTCAATCTAAAATATAAAGTGTGTGTGTGTTCTTATTCCCTCAGAGCCACACTGCCTGTGTATGTGATCGAGTGTGTGTGTGTGTGTGTGTGTGTGTGTGTGTGTGTGTGTGTGTGTGTGTGTGTGTGTGTGTGTGTGTGTTTGTGTGTGGGGTCACTCACCAGGAAGCACATGAAGTCGAGGGCGAGCACAGTGGGAACCCCCCCGAAGGGCAGCCCCTGCAGCACGGTGCTTCGTATCCGGGCGGAGTAGCAGTAGTCTTTAGACTCGTTGCTGGCGGAGCAGTTCTCACCGCTGCACGCCTGCCCCCCCCCTCCGTACAACACCATGGCTCCGATCAGCGCTTTGAGCATGCTCAGTGCGGCATCCTGGCAGAGAACCTGTGGGGGGTGGGGGGCAGAGACAGGGGTTCAACCAACTTTTATTTTATAAATATGACTTAATTTAATCACTTTTACCTTTTAATTCTGACCTTTGACTTCATAAATGTTGTTGACCACAGAAGACGCAGATGCACTACATTTCCCAGCATGCCTCAGCCGCAGCTCCCATTGACCTACTGATCCTGTTACCAGGGTAACACGACTACACCTGTGACCCAGTGTTCCCGCCTTGTCCTCGCTGTGATGTCATCGTGACATCACAGCGAGGACAAAGAGGCGCCCGCTTATTAAATATTAAATATATATTAAATACTGTTCAACCCAACAGAGGTTAACATCTCAAATAAAACAAATATACATCTAATAATTCAATAGAGTGATATATATAAATAAGTGAATACAAGAATCAACATGAATAATTTAGTAATATTTCATATATTAATCATCTTACTTTATTTACTTTGCATTCTAAATTCTGTACGCCAGCCAGCCTCAAACTGTGTGTCTGTGTTTCTCTATGGTGAGTTTTATTCATATTTAATGAGCATTGTTTGAAGGAGCCTGCTGTGACGTCTCCATCCCTACAGGGTTGGAGATTTATTCATGTTTTGAGGATTTTTTCTTAAATATAAATAAGAAAAAGGGTGGAAATGTATTAGTACAAATGTCCGGAAAATATTTGGATTATTTTAGAATACTTTCAGAAACAAAAGTCTGATTGGAAAATGAATATTAAATATTCAGAATATTTCTGATAAAAGATTGAATATTTTACAACCACATGATCATATATCGATATAACACACCCTTAAAGGTGCAACGATCTAAAGTATAATCTCTATTATTACATTGTTATTTCACATTTGGTTTACTAGTTTACTGTCACCTTAAGTAACAACCACAGAAATTACTCTCAGGTATAAAGAGGGCCTCCTTCCTTCTTCATGAGGGGGGCCGACCAGACGAAGACCTTCCTCGTTCATAAAGACTTTCATTAGAGCAGGTTTGGATTGGTCCGTCCTCCTGAGTCCTACTTTTCATGGTATTTTATTTGATGCTCTTATTTGTATTTCCCGATAATGTTGTTGGTTTTATTGTTGACTTTGTTGTATTCTGTCCTCTACCGTCCTCTGAGAGGAGGCTCAGTGATCTTGAATAAAATATAAATAAATAAAATACTTTTATTTCACAGTTTTGACTTTTCATTTCATTATTGTGATTTTGAATCTCTTAATTGTGATGTTTTAATTCATAAATATTACGTTCTTTTATTTTCTATTTCCCAATCAACAACTCTTATTCGATACTTTCTGTATTCTGAGTTTTACTGGACTGACTCTTGCAGTTTCTTTAGAAAACGTTGAAGCGTTTCTAAAGATAGGACTCGTCTCCAGCGCCTGCAGCTTAAAGATAAACTCCAGACGCCCCCCCCACTTCTGACATCAATACCATTATTGTTTACAACTTCTCCGACATGTTGTTTGGGAATCATTGATGATGTAGTGCTAACTTTAGGTCTACAGACACAGACAGAAGTAACCCCTTATTTCCACGAGTCGGACAGGAGACCAACAAGACTTTGAAACCACAGATTATCTTTTAGTCAACAAAGGTTCCTCAAGACTTCCTATCAGTGTTTCCTGTTGAGCTAATAATCAATCAATCAATCAAACCCTCTGACTGCAGCTTTACTACTTTAAAGAGTCCTCTCCTGCTGATGTTCAGGTGTATATCAGTATGTAGAGTCTCTACTTTAAAGAGTCCTCTCCTGCTGATGTTCAGGTGTATATCAGTATGTAGAGTCTCTACTTTAAAGAGTCCTCTCCTGCTGATGTTCAGGTGTATATCAGTATGTAGTGTCTCTACTTTAAAGAGTCCTCTCCTGCTGATGTTCAGGTGTATATCAGTATGTAGAGTCTCTACTTTAAAGAGTCCTCTCCTGCTGATGTTCAGGTGTATATCAGTATGTAGTGTCTCTACTTTAAAGAGTCCTCTCCTGCTGATGTTCAGGTGTATATCAGTATGTAGAGTCTCTACTTTAAAGAGTCCTCTCCTGCTGATGTTCAGGTGTATATCAGTATGTAGTGTCTCTAATTTAAAGAGTCCTCTCCTGCTGATGTTCAGGTGTATATCAGTATGTAGTGTCTCTACTTTAAAGAGTCCTCTCCTGCTGATGTTCAGGTGTATATCAGTATGTAGAGTCTCTACTTTAAAGAGTCCTCTCCTGCTGATGTTCAGGTGTATATCAGTATGTAGAGTCTCTACTTTAAAGAGTCCTCTCCTGCTGATGTTCAGGTGTATATCAGTATGTAGTGTCTCTACTTTAAAGAGTCCTCTCCTGCTGATGTTCAGGTGTATATCAGTATGTAGAGTCTCTACTTTAAAGAGTCCTCTCCTGCTGATGTTCAGGTGTATATCAGTATGTAGTGTCTCTACTTTAAAGAGTCCTCTCCTGCTGATGTTCAGGTGTATATCAGTATGTAGTGTCTCTACTTTAAAGAGTCCTCTCCTGCTGATGTTCAGGTGTATATCAGTATGTAGAGTCTCTACTTTAAAGAGTCCTCTCCTGCTGATGTTCAGGTGTATATCAGTATGTAGAGTCTCTACTTTAAAGAGTCCTCTCCTGCTGATGTTCAGGTGTATATCAGTATGTAGTGTCTCTACTTTAAAGAGTCCTCTCCTGCTGATGTTCAGGTGTATATCAGTATGTAGTGTCTCTACTTTAAAGAGTCCTCTCCTGCTGATGTTCAGGTGTATATCAGTATGTAGCGGCTCTACTTTAAAGAGTCTCCATCATGTGTTATCTTATGATTTATAGTCATTTTTGTCAATAAACTGAATTAAAATCCAAAACTTTCCAGGATTTCAAAGACCGATGTGAACCAGGAAATCAGGACGGATCTGATCGGAGAAGTCAATAATAAACCAGATCAATAAGATGAAACAATCACAGCAGTTTAAACATTTATTTACAGGTTATCATAATTATGATTCATTCCTATTGTGCCTGGTGCTGTCTTCAAGTTGAATATTTAGCTCATATTTGATGTCTTAATTCTGACTGAATAACTTAGTATTTAACTCATAATATATACATTTATTATCTGATCATTTATTGATTTTTTCCTTTTTAAAATAAGATGTGTCTCTTAACTCAAAATAAGCGTTTTTTTACATCTAATGAAGTTGATTTATCTCGTACTTTTTGAATGTCATATTTATTTTGTATTAAGGGAAATAACTGAATATTTGATCATGTAGACCTCATTTCATCTCATAATGATGCACATTAATGTGACATATTTATAGTAAAGGTTTCCCCTCTGTTTTCTGCTCTGCCGGGAGATGCGTTTCCACCCCGGGCCTCGAGCCCGGCTCTGCGGTCCTGCTGCACCTGCAGTCCGGCCTCACAGACACCAGACCCCCCCTGAGCTCCGGAGCTCCAGACACCCTGTTCCGGATCATCTCCCCGACATCAGAGAGGGGACTGCGGGGGGATGAATGCGGGGGATGAGGCGTGTTTGTGGGCTGAGACGCGGACTGTGTGTCCTCTGCGTACACATTATATAACTACCCCCCCCACCTTCAACCGTAAGAGCCCCGGATGGATGCTGTTACCGGGGGGCGGGGGACAGGAGGAACAGCAGGCCGGGAACAGGCCCTTCTGCGCGGCTGCAGCAGCGGCCTGTCCCCCCCCCCCAAACACACACACACACACACACACACACACACACACACACACACACACACACACACACACACACACACACACACACACACACACACACACACACACACACACACCGCGGACCAACAGATCAAACAAAGCCGTCTTATGACCGCCCGAAGCCCGTCATCAATTAACCCAATTATAGAATAAAGCCGGTACCTGCTGACCACCTCCTCCTCTTCGTCCTGCCGGTAAACCGAGCTGTTTTCCCCGCAGAAACCGTTAAATCCTCACAAATCCTCCGTGCTGCCGCAGCAGCGCCATCAACGGGATTCAGGCCCGGGAGAACTGGAGCCTCGCGCACGAGCAGTTCGGTTTGCCGCAGAACGAGTCCCTCCGCCGGGTCGGTAGTTAGGTTCGTGTCCCTCCGCCGGGCGTTGGTGCTGCTGCTCTGGGTGTCGGGGGTAAAATGGAGGCGGTGTCTCCGGGAATAGAAGCCGGAGCCGAGCTGCTACTGCCGGAGGAAGGAGGGGAGGAGGAGCCGCTGCTGCTGCACGGAGCCGCCGGCAGAGGGCGCCACAGAGCCTTCACAACAAGAGTCCGCTCATAGAAAAACATTCAGTAAAATAAGTGCTAAAAAGCTAATACAAATACGTGTGAAAACTAAAAGGGAATGGATTTATTTAAAAACATGTTTCTTAACATATGAAATATAATCAAATCATTATTCTCCACATCTATTAAGTATAACAAAGTAAATAAAAACACATGTTTTAAATGTTTCTATTTATGATAACATATTTTCCACATCTGATATTAATGTTAACTGGCCTCAGTCATGTTGACATTTCTTAGGTGGACTTCACATCCTCTAGGGGGGTCCGGGGGCATGCTCCCCTGGGCAGAATTTTTTGTACAGTTTAAAGTGAATTGCATGCATCTGGTGCACTTTGAGAGCTAATCTACTAGAACTTTGTGGTCTTGGTAAGGGGAAGGGGCACAACTCTCAATACTAATAGGAAAAATGTGTCAATCAATCAAATATTAAAAATACCATAACCAATGAAAATTGAGAGAAATATTTTCCCTTTGAAAACTTTGTTCTTCAAAAAGGAGCATGAGACGTGAAGCCCCTTTTTGTTTTGTTTTGAAGCCCACCTGAAATAGGCCTACCTTCGCCACTGTTAAAAGTACATAAAATGGGGATTGATTTTCACTACAGACATTTTTTTTCAAAATAAGAAATATTATAAAATACTGGTAAATGTTCTCTACATCTGATAATGAGCTATAAATAAAACAGACCCTCTGTTGATTTATTTTATTCAGCTTTTGTTTTTGCAAAAGACATTTTTAGTGAATTTGTATGTACAGAAATACAATGTTAAGCCCCTCTAATAATAAATATTAATAGAGGGGCTTATATTCACAGACATGTTTAAAATAATAATCATAATAATATATAAACCCCTCCGTTAATTTTGTCTACGTTTGTTAAAATTGTAAATTGTATTTACGGAGAGACAATGGTGAGTATGTATTCCACATTGAAGAATATAGTTATAAAACATTAATTAAAGTAAAATATGATAATATATTTCATAGTGAAACTCTCTTTGTGAAGGGATATTGTGTAATGCTCAGAGTCGTCCACAGGGGGCGCCACAGATCTGCAGGAGGACAATTTTATATAGATTTTTAAAATAATTGTCTCAGATTTTCTTCAGAACTAAAGTTCAAACACCCGTTTGGAAAAAAAATATCCATTCACAGTTCTTAGAGCGATGTTACTTTTTAAACTGAAAATATTAAGATATTTCAGCAAAAATACTGACGATTTTTTTCAAACATTCCGGCTTCTTCTCAAAATAATCCACATTTTTAGACAGAATAGTGAAACTTTTCAAATGTTACAACCTTTTAGATTAACAGTTACCCAAGTTAATTCAAAATATATTCTGGCCTCTTTCTCAAAAGATTCCCAGTTCTCACTTAAAACGTTCTGACCTCTTTTTCTCAAAATATTCTGAGAAAATAATTCTATCTTTTCACTGAGAGGATTCTGACTTTTCCTCAGATATTTTGGGATTGAAGTTTTTCCCACATTAATAAATGTGTCAGTGAAACTGCAGCTCTTCTGTGTATTTAAACCCTGCTTATGATTTCCTGCTGTTTGTTCTGCTGTTAACACGGGGAGAACACGGGGAGAACACGAGGAGAACACGAGGAGAACACGGAGAGAACACGGGGAGAACACGACAGGGAGAACATGAAGAGAACACGGGGAGAACACGACGGGGAGAACACGGGGAGAACACAAGGAGAACATAACAGGGAGAACACGACGGGGAGAACATGAGGAGAACACGGGGAGAACACAAGGAAAACATGGGGAGAACACGAGGAGAACACGACGGGGAGAACACGATGGGGAGAACACGACGGTGAGAACATGAGGAGAACACGATGGGGAGAACACGACGGTGAGAACATGAGGAGAACACGGGGAGAACACGAGGAAAACATGGGGAGAACACGAGGAGAACACGATGGGGAGAACACGAGGAGAACATGACGGGGAGAACATGAGGAGAACACGGGGAGAACATGGGGAGAACACGGGGAGAACATGGGGAGAACACGGGGAGAACACAAGGAGAACATGGGGAGAACACGGGGAGAACACGGGGAGAACACGGGGAGAACACGGGGAGAACACGGGGAGAACACGGAGAGAACACGAGGAGAACATGACAGGGAGAACATGAGGAGAACACGACGGGGAGAACATGAGGAGAACACGGGGAAAACACGACGGGGAGAACACGGGGAGAACATAACAGGGAGAACATAACAGGGAGAACACGAGGAGAACACGACGGGGAGAACATGAGGAGAACACGGGGAGAACACGAGGAAAACATGGGGAGAACACGAGGAGAACACGACGGGGAGAACACGATGGGGAGAACACGACGGTGAGAACATGAGGAGAACACGATGGGGAGAACACGACGGTGAGAACATGAGGAGAACACGGGGAGAACACGATGGGGAGAACACAACGGTGAGAACATGAGGAGAACACGGGGAGAACACGAGGAAAACATGGGGAGAACACGATGGGGAGAACACGAGGAGAACATGGCGGGGAGAACACGAGGAGAACACGAGGAGAACATGACGGGGAGAACACGAGGAGAACACGGGGAGAACATGACGGGGAGAACACGACGGGGAGAACACGACGGGGAGAACACGAGGAGAACATGACGGGGAGAACATGAGGAGAACACAAGGAGAACACGGGGAGAACACGACGGGGAGAACACGACGGGAAGAACACGAGGAGAACACGACGGGGAGAACACGAGGAGAACATGACGGGGAGAACACGAGGAGAACACAAGGAGAACACGAGGAGAACACAAGGAGAACACGAGGAAAACACGACAGGGAGAACACGAGGAGAACACGACAGGGAGAACACGAGGAGAACACGACGGGGAGAACACGACGAGAACACGTGGAGAACACGAGGAGAACACGGATTAAGAGTCATTGGGCCCCTGGGCCTGTGACGGCCCCCGCCCCCCCCCAAAAAGAAGCACCACGCTCACCCTCACGCACAAATCAGCGGGGTTAAAGGTTGCACTAAAAGCACAGTGGAATGTTCTTCAGGTGTGTCTTGAGGATTTACAAGTCAAAGAACACATGAGTCAAAAATAAGCAGGCGCAATGCAAGGGGCCCAAACCCCTCCCTCACACAGATCACATCACTCATAGGAAAACTGCTTGAAATCATGCATCGTCATCAAGGTTGAGGGGGAGTGGGGGGGGGGCTCGACAATACTCTAACCTTCGAAACGGGGGCCAGCTTGCAAAAGGTTGGGAACCCCTGCTTCATGGTATATCCTACCCCATTCTAACTGACTTAAGGGCCCCTTTCCGATATTAGGGATGAGTAACATTGATAAGCTGTGGTTCAGGAGCACTGTATGACCTATCATATGCTATTCTATTTAATGGGGGGGGGCTTTAACGTATGAGGGATGAATTAATTACACAACCCGTGGCATATGATCGATGGGCCCTGTTGAGATATATTACATAATGTACCCAATGTTATGGCTTCAGGGCCCCTAATGTAGTATGTAGTAGAGACAATATTGAAATGGTAGCGCGGAGGCTTGGGCTTCAGGGCCCCCTTGGCCCTTGGGCCCCTGGGCCTGGGCCCGGTAGGCCCGTGCAGTAATCCATCCTTGGAGAACACGAGGAGAACACGAGGAGAACACGAGGAGAACACGAGGAGAACATGAGGAGAACATGACGGGGAGAACACGAGGAGAACACGAGGAGAACATGAGGAGAACATGAGGAGAACACGAGGAGAACATGAGGAGAACATGACGGGGAGAACACGAGGAGAACGTGAGGAGAACACGAGGAGAACACGAGGAGAACATGAGGAGAACACGAGGAGAACACGAGGAGAACATGAGGAGAACACGAGGAGAACATGAGGAGAACATGAGGAGAACACGAGGAGAACATGACGGGGAGAACACGAGGAGAACACGAGGAGAACACGAGGAGAACATGAGGAGAACATGAGGAGAACACGAGGAGAACATGAGGAGAACATGACGGGGAGAACACGAGGAGAACACGAGGAGAACGTGAGGAGAACACGAGGAGAACACGAGGAGAACACGAGGAGAACATGAGGAGAACATGAGGAGAACATGAGGAGAACACGAGGAGAACACGAGGAGAACATGAGGAGAACACGAGGAGAACACGAGGAGAACATGAGGAGAACACGAGGAGAACATGAGGAGAACATGAGGAGAACACGAGGAGAACACGACGGGGAGAACATGACGGGGAGAACACGAGGAGAACATGAGGAGAACACGAGGAGAACACGAGGAGAACATGAGGAGAACATGAGGAGAACATGAGGAGAACACGAGGAGAACACGACGGGGAGAACATGACGGGGAGAACACGAGGAGAACACTGAACCACAGAGATGTGTTGGGGGAGATGACAACCAAAACCACATTCAGAAAACCAATGACCTCCAGACCAGCGGACAGGAAGTGGTCCCTGCTGACTCACTTCAGGGTTGAGGACTGGTCATGCTGAGTCATCGCGTCACTCTGAACATCAGGTACCTCTGCTCTAAAGATCTGACAGCCAGATGAATACTTTTACTGTACACACTATACACGTACAGCACGTACTTTCACTTCTTTAACTGCATTTTAGCACACCTTCAATACTTGTACTACCTGTGGGGGTCTAACAGTGTGTTCATGTCTTCCTCTCGGAGGTTGAATCTCAGCACACACCTTCACTGCAGTATCTGTACCTTGAGTAGTGGAACTACATGGTACTGCACACTGAATACGTCCTGGAACAACGTGTGGGAGAGTCTCTCAGAGGAGGAGCCTCCCCCCTCCCGTATATACCTCCTCCTCCTCAGTCTGCGGAGTTCCTGCAGCCGGAGATGGAGTGCTGTGAGTGGGCCGTCTCTTCCCTCAGCTGGGCTCTAATTCTCGGGGGTCTGGTCTACCTGCTCCGTCAGACCCGGACACACACGCATTACGGCCGGTACCGACCCGAGCGGAGCCGCTGCTTCCCCGCCAGACTGTCCTGGTTCCTGCAGGAGGTCCCGGCCCTGCTGCTGCCACTGCTGCTGCTGCTGCTGCCCGGGGAGCAGGGGGTGAGACCTGGGGGGAGCATCGGGGGTGCCCTGCTGATCTGCACATTCATGCTGCACTACTTCCACAGGTACAGCTTTCATGCAGTTCTTAAAGTGCAGTAAAATTGAAATCACTAAGTAAAGTTTCTGCAGACAGAGTTCAAATACTTAAGGCACAAGTAGTGGTACAGGAAGGGCAGTTTACGCAACACAACCACAGACCACAGACCACCGGGGTGGGGGGGGGGGGACAGAAAAACAACTTCCAAATAATAGAAAAAAACTGTAAATGATTGGACACTGACTCTCCGTTTGAGTGGAAGGAAAAGGAGAGGCTTAAGGATTCAACACGACGCAAATGAATGACCGCAAAAGCAGCGGCACACCCAGGAACTCAGAAAGGTCCAAAATAACAGAAGTGAGTTAAAGTGGACTCTGAGTCAGCGTGTCTCACTCCTGCTTTAATCATAATCACTATAACATAGCTTCAAATCACAGTAGTGTTATTTAATAAAGAGCATTTAACAGAATCAGGTCCAGCTGGAGGCCAGATAACCTGCACCACCAAAGTCTACCAGGACCTGACCCGATCAAACATTGGACCAGACTCTTAAGGGAAAGAAGAAGGGGAACAGCCAATCAGATTCCACATTAAAGATGGTGGGGGGAAAGGGGAAGCTAAATCAACGGACAGAGAGACAGTCTTTCTCAGGAAGTCAATATTTTAGCAGCTTGATGTGAATCTCATCAGTGAGATGTGGAGTGAAACTGTGGGAAAGTCGAACTGCAGAAGAAACTTACAGTGACACGTTTATATAATGAAATGGGACTATTCAACATTTCTACGATAATAATAATAATAATAATAATACATTTTATTTGGGGGGCGCCTTTCATAGCACCCAAGGACACCAGGGCATAGGGTAACATAGGGAGAGTTCAAACAGTGGACAGCCGGGGTAAAAAAGACCCACAACAGGAAGTGGAAATGGACTACAAAGAGACATAGGGTACAGTTTATAGTGAGTCAGTTTGAATCGGTGGGTTTTGAATGTTGTTATGGAATCAGACTGTCGGATATGTAGTGGCAGGGAGGTCTAGAGTCTGTGTGCTGAGCAGCTGAAAGCTCGAGCACCCATGGTGCTGAGGGGAGAGCTGGGGATGGAGAGTAGTCCAATGGCGGAATACCGGAGGGTTCCTGGGGGGGGGGGGGGGGGGGAATCCTGAAGGTCAGTGATGGAGGCTTGGTTGTGGAGAGCTTTATATGTGAGTAGAATGTTTTGTAGTCAACACGGTATCCTACAGGAAGCCAGTGTAGGTGAATGAGAATGGGGGGGATGTGGTCGGATGAGTTGGTGCGGGTGATGATCCGGGCAGCACAGTTTTGAATTATTTGCAGTCTATTGGGGAGTTTGGTGGGAAGGCCAGTCAGGAGTGCATTGCAGTAATCAATCCTGGATGTAACGAATGAGTGGACCAGGATTTCACTTCCTTTATAGCCAAACGTCAGCTTCTTACTTCAGAAATCATAAAGAGGTTGTAACATGGAGTTTCTCCTGCTGAACGAAACGTTTGTTTGACACAGAGATTCATTTGTATTAATAATAATCCAAAATCACACGGAGGAATCCCATTGGACCTGGGAGATGCTGCCTTCAGGGACCAACACAGAAACCTCCCTGCAGGACTCTATAGAGTTTAAACGTGTGTTTCTCGGCAGGAGTTCAATTTATGCCTTCCAGACTCGAGGTCAGCCCGTCCCGCTGGACATCGTGGTGTCCACCAGCGTCTTCTGCGCGCTGAACGGCTTCCTGCAGGGTCACAGCCTGCTGCATTGCGCCCACTACGAGCATGACGTCATGATGCTGGTCCGCATTGCTGCAGGTGGGTCCAAAAACTACAACACCCATGAGTCTCTGCATAGTCAGACTATGTGCAGCCGTGCAATCCAGACATGTATTTATTATTCACAAATATACCATAAAACAAATACTGAATGTTAGCGATCTAATTAACCATTTCCAAACTGGCTCTCAGATTTAAAACAGTATCTTATTAGACGTACCTCACTAAGGTTTTCTGCCCTGACTGGCTCAAAGTGTCTGAAGAGGTCATGGAGAGAGACCCTCTCCTTCACCCTCCTCCGTTCAGAGCCTCAGACCTCCAGGGTTCAGAGCCTCAGACTTCCAGGGTTCAGAGCCTCAGACTTCCAGGGTTCAGAGCCTCAGACTTTCAGGGTTCACAGCCTCAGACCTCCAGGGTTAGGAGCCTCAGAAATCCAGGGTTCAGAGCCCCAGACTTCCAGGGTTCAGAGCCTCAGACTTCCAGGGTTCAGAGCCTCAGAACTCCAGGGTTCAGAGCCTCAGACTGCCAGGGTTAGGAGCCTCAGAACTACAGGGTTCAGAGCCTCAGAACTCCAGGGTTCAGAGCCTCAGACTGCCAGGGTTAGGAGCCTCAGAACTCCAGGGTTCAGAGCCTCAGAACTCCAGGGTTCAGAGCCTCAGACTGCCAGGGTTAGGAGCCTCAGAACTCCAGGGTTCAGAGCCTCAGACTGCCAGGGTTAGGAGCCTCGGAACTCCAGGGTTCAGAGCCTCAGACTGCCAGGGTTAGGAGCCTCAGAACTCCAGGGTTCAGAGCCTCAGACTTTCAGGGTTCAGAGCCTCAGACTTCCAGGGTTCAGAGCCTCAGACCTCCAGGGTTCAGAGCCTCAGACCTCCAGGGTTCTCCAGGGT
Organism: Eleginops maclovinus; assembly: GCF_036324505.1. Lineage (NCBI taxonomy): Eukaryota > Metazoa > Chordata > Actinopteri > Perciformes > Eleginopidae > Eleginops > Eleginops maclovinus. The sequence continues at coordinate 1,349,903 of NC_086352.1, forward strand.
TCAGGGTTCAGGGCCTCAGACCTAAGGGTTCAGAGCCTCAGACTTCCAAGGTTCAGAGCCTCAGACTGCCAGGGTTCAGAGCCTCAGACTTCCAGGGTTCAGAGCCTCAGAATTCCAGGGTTAGGAGCCTCAGAATTCCAGGGTTAGGAGCCTCAGAATTCCAGGGTTAGGAGCCTCAGAACTCCAGGGTTCAGAGCCTCAGACTGCCAGGGTTAGGAGCCTCAGAACTCCAGGGTTCAGAGCCTCAGAACTCCAGGGTTCAGAGCCTCAGACTGCCAGGGTTAGGAGCCTCAGAACTCCAGGGTTCAGAGCCTCAGAACTCCAGGGTTCAGAGCCTCAGACTGCCAGGGTTAGGAGCCTCGGAACCCCAGGGTTCAGAGCCTCAGACTGCCAGGGTTAGGAGCCTCAGAACTCCAGGGTTCAGAGCCTCAGACTTTCAGGGTTCAGAGCCTCAGACCTCCAGGGTTCAGAGCCTCAGACCTCCAGGGTTCTCCAGGGTTCAGGGTTCAGGGCCTCAGACCTAAGGGTTCAGAGCCTCAGACTTCCAAGGTTCAGAGCCTCAGACCTCCAGGGTTCTCCAGGGTTCAGGGTTCAGGGCCTCAGACCTCAGGGTTCAGAGCCTCAGAATTCCAAGGTTCAGAGCCTCAGACCTCCAGGGTTCTCCAGGGTTCAGGGTTCAGGGCCTCAGACCTCAGGGTTCAGAGCCTCAGATTTCCAGGGTTGAGAGCCTCAGACCTCCAGGGTTCAGAGCCTCAGACCTCCAGGGTTCAGAGCCTCAGACCTCAGGGTTCAGAGCCTCAGTCTCCCAGGGTTGCCTTGCTCAAGGGCACCACGGCAGGGCCCAGGAGGTGAACTGGGACCTCTCCAAGTACCAGTCCACACTCCATATTTCAAGTCTGTCCGGGGGTGTTCCTCTGACGGGCATACAAAATAATATGTACAGAACCTCTGAGGCCACAGCGGCCTCTATATATATTTATATTCCTAATTAAGTGCCCGGTGTGTGTGTATATATAAATGTACAGTTAGGTCCGCATATATTTGGACACTGACACAAGCTTTGTTTGTGTACCTGTTTACTGAAACATATTCCAATAGTTATATAATGGACATGGACACAAAGTGCAGACTCCCAGCTTTCATCTGAGGGTATCCACATTCAGATTGGATGAAGGGTTTAGGAGTTTCAGCTCCTTAACATGTGCCACCCTCTTTTAAAAGGGACCAAAAGTAATTGGATAATTGACTCAAAGGCTGTTTCATGGGCAGGTGTGGGCAAGTCCTTCGTTATGTCATCATCAATTAAGCAGATAAAAGGCCTGGAGTTGATTTGAGGTGTGGTGCTTGCATTTGGAGGATGTTGCTGTCCAAGGATCTCTCCATGCAGGTGAAACAAGCCATCCTGAAGCTGCGAAAACAGGAAACACCCATCTGAGAAACTGCTGCAATATTAGGAGTGGCAAAATGTACAGTTTGGTACATCCTGAGAAAGAAAGAAAGCTCTGGTGAACTCTGCAGCACACAAAGACCTGGAGGTCCACGGAAGACAACAGTGGGGGATGATGGCAGAATCATTTCCATGGTGAAGAGAAACCCCTTCACAGCCAACCAGGTGAAGAACACTCTCCAGGAGGAAGGCGTATCAATGTCCAAGTCTACCAGAAAGAGAGGACTGCAGAAGAACATTCTTTGCACAGATGAAACCAAGATCAACCTCTACCAGAATGATGGCAAGAAAGAAGTATGGAGAAGGCGTGGTACAGCTCATGATCCAAAGCATACCAGAGGCAGTGTGATGGCTTGGGCATGCATGGCTGCCAGTGGCACCGGGTCACTAGTGTCTATCGATGATGTGAATACAAAAATACAAATACAAAGTGGGATATTGTATATACATACAAGTGTTTGAGGAATGGAATATGGAATAGGATCTAAATGTGAAATGGACAGCGTTCAAGTCCAGTAGTGAAATAGAGGCTATAGAACAGAGAGTCCTGCAGCCAGAGGGGGGCTGTAGTACAGAGTTACTGCAGAGGGCATGAAGGTTCTCCTGAACCTGTCCTTGTGACAGCAGAGCTGGAGCAGTCTGTTGGAGAAGGAGCTTCGCTGTCCTTCCAGCTGCAGGTGGAGGGGGGGGTGGGGTTATCCATGATGGACAGCAGTGTGTTCAGAGTCCTCCTCTCCACCACAGCCTCTAAAGCGTCCAGTTTGATGCCGATGACAGAGCCAGCTTTCCTGATCTGTTTATTGATTCTGCTGGTGTCACCGGCTCTGATGCTGATGGTTTCTCCCAGGCCACTCCACAAAACCCTCCACCAGCGCTCTGTACTCCTCCCCCCGTCCATCCCTTATACACCCTACCACTGCAGGGTCATCAGAGAGCTCCTGCAGGTGGCATGACTCTGAGCCTTATTAAAGTCAGTGGTGTGTAAGGTGAACAGGAAGGGAGACAGCACAGTCCCCTGAGGGGCTCCTGTACTACCAACCACCACCTCAGACAGGACACTGCCCAGCCGGACACACTGTGGCCTGTCTGTGAGGGAGCTGGTGATCCAGGAGATGGTGGACCCTCAAATCCTGCAGCTGGTCCCTCAGGAGCTGGGGCTGGATGGTGTTTAATGCACTGGAGAAACCACAGAGGGTGATTCTCACAGTGCACCCCGACCCCTCCAGGTACGAGTGAGCACCTTAATAAATATGTGAAGAAAAAAAGCTGAACAAAAGATTAGAAGTAGTAAAAACCAGAATATATCAATAAGCCCAGGGAGCTGCAGCAACATGGCGCCAACAGCGGAATAACACCGGAGATATCCATCACACCATTATACTCCCCCAGAACCGCTGATCCGGGACGGGGGGGGGGGGGGGGGGGGGGGGCATCGGATGGGGGGGGGGCACCTGCTGCTGTAGCCCCTCTGCTTCAGGGTTCCAGGTGTTGGGGCTGAGAGAGGGTCTCCTGCACCTTGGTGGTTACGAGTGGTTATTGGAGCTCCTGCTGCCTTTCTATCATCTTTACTCTGACCTCTGACCTCTGACATCAATAAGCACTCACTGGATATCTTGTGTCTTTTATTTTGAAAGGTTTCCTGCTCTTCCTGCTCGGGATGATCATCAACATCCACAGCGACCACATCCTGCGGAAACTAAGGAGGCCCGGAGAGATCGTCTACAGGATCCCCCAAGGTCAGAACCAGAACCAAAATAAAAGACTAGAACCAGAATCAAAACCAGAACCAGAACCAGAATCAAAACCAGAACCAGAACCAGAACCAGAACCTCTGACCCCCTGTGTCTAACGGACTGTTTCAGGCGGGTTGTTCGAGCTGGTCTCCGGCGCTAACTTCCTTGGGGAGATCGTGGAGTGGATCGGGTTCGCCGTCGCCGCCTGGTCCTTCCCCGCCTTTGCCTTCGCCTTCTTCACCATCTGCTCCATCGGGCCCCGGGCCTACCAGCACCATCGGTACACTCCCTGTTAATGACTGATGACCGTTGTGTTTCAATTGTTTACTTGTGTGTGTTTACTGATGTTGATGTGTTTGTGTTCTTCAGCGATTACCTGAAGAGGTTTGAGGACTACCCTAGCTGCAGGAAGGCCCTCATCCCCTTCCTGTTCTGAGCCCTCATCCCCTTCCTCCTCATCCTCTTCCTCCTCTGAGCCCTCATCCCTTTCCTCCTCATCCCCTTCCTCCTCATCCCCTTCCTCCTCTGAGCCCTCATCCCCTTCCTCCTCATCCCCTTCCTCCTCTGAGCCCTCATCTTCCTCCTCTGAGCCCTCATCCCCTTCATCCTCTGAGCCCTCATCCCCTTCCTCCTCTGAGCCCTCATCCCCTTCCTCCTCTGAGCCCTCATCCCCTTCCTCCTCATCCCCTTCCTCCTCTGAACCCTCATCCCCTTCGTCCTCTGAGCCCTCATCCCCTTCCTCCTCTGAGCCACCATCCTCTTCCTCCTCTGAGCCCTCATCCCCTTCCTCCTCATCCTCTTCCTCCTCTGAGGCCTCATCACCTTCCTCCTCATCCCCTTCCTCCTGTTAACCCTCATCCCCTTCCGCCTCTGAGCCCTCATCCCCTTCCTCCTCATCCTCTTCCTCCTCTGAGCCCTCATCCCCTTCCTCCTCATCCTCTTCCTCCTCTGAGCCCTCTTCCCCTTCCTCCTCTGAGCCCTCTTCCCTTTCCTCCTCTGAGCCCTCTTCCCCTTCCTCCTCTGAGCCGTCTTCCCTTTCCTCCTCTGAGCCCTCTTCCCCTTCCTCCTCTGAGCCCTCTTCTCCTTCCTCCTCTGAGCCCTCTTCCCTTTCCTCCTCTGAGCCCTCTTCCCTTTCCTCCTCTGAGCCCTCTTCCCCTTCCTCCTCTGAGCCGTCTTCCCTTTCCTCCTCTGAGCCCTCTTCCCCTTCCTCCTCTGAGCCCTCTTCTCCTTCCTCCTCTGAGCCCTCTTCCCTTTCCTCCTCTGAGCCCTCTTCCCTTTCCTCCTCTGAGCCCTCTTCCCCTTCCTCCTCTGAGCCCTCTTCCCTTTCCTCCTCTGAGCCCTCATCCCTTTCCTCCTCTGAGCCCTCCGAAACTGGGACATGTTTTAATAGCAGCAGCGAAATACAAAAAGAAAAGGCAAAACAAATTACAAATAACTAGAACTAAAAATAAAAATAAAAACCAGATATATACAAACATACAAATTACAGTATCAAATAAATATAGTGTAAATGTAAATGTTCAGTGTAAAGTGTGCATGTTAAGCCCAGTTCACAGAGAGGCTATGGAGCAGAGAGTCCTGCAGCCAGAGGGGGGCTATAGTACAGAGTTACTGCAGAGGTGCAGGAAGGTTCTCCTGAATCTGTCCTGGTGAGGAGCTGGAGCAGTCTGTTGGAGAAGGAGCTCCGCTGTCCTTCCAGCTGCAGGTGGAGAGGCTCCTGAGGGACCAGCTGCAGGCTATGAGGGTCCACCGTCTCCTGGATCAGCAGCTCCCTCACAGACAGGCCACAGTGTGTCCGGCTGGGCAGTGTCCTGTCTGAGGTGGTGGTTGGTAGTACAGGAGCCCCCCAGGGGACTGTGCTGTCTCCCTTCCTGTTCACCTTACACACCACTGACTCTCATACAGCTCAGAGTCATGCCACCTGCAGGAGCTCTCTGATGACCCTGCAGTGGTAGGGTGTTTAAGGGATGGACGGGGGGAGGAGTACAGAGCGCTGGTGGAGGGTTTTGTGGAGTGGACTGGAAGAAACCATCTGCTTCTGAATGTGGCCAAGACCAGAGAGATGGTCATTGACATCAGGAGGGAGGCAGCATCAGAGCATCAGAGCCGGTGACACCAGCAGAATCAATAAACTGATCAGGAAAGCTGGCTCTGTCATCGGCATCAAACTGGACCCTTTAGAGGCTGTGGTGGAGAGGAGGACTCTGAACACACTGCTGTCCATCATGGATAACCCCCCCCCTAATTTGCTGCTGTAACGAAACATTTTCCCAGTTTGGGATGGATAGTGTATCTCTGATTCTGATTTTTGCTGCATCACAGCTTTAGGGACAACAACATCTAATAACATATTTAATGATATGTTTTATAAATCAACCTTCAGCTCCTTCTTCGCCTGCTGCAATAATAACGTGTATTATTTGACATATTTTGTGATATTATACATTATATTCAATGCATGAAAAAGCCCTGCAGACCCACCGAGAAAAGGTAACCCAATAACAGCTGAATTTGGTAACATACTCCTGTGCATTTTTAACCAGAGATTCATGTTCCTGTTACTCTAAGGACTTTTCAATGTTGATTTCATGTTTATTTTGTATTTCTAATGACCATAAATCCCTGCCATGATTGTTCAAATGAAACATATTTTAAATATACCTTTTTGCAGATTGTGTCATTAAAAATTAAAGAAGCAATAAAACATGTCCATTATTCAAAAATGATATCACAGTTCACGTGTGTCTGAATAAATGTGGGTGATAGAGTATTTCTATTATTAGCTCAAGATCTCATATCTCAAGGAGAAATTCAATATCAAGAGTAAAACCAATTTAAAAAACATCATGGTTCTGTGTTTTAGTGTCTACACAAACCGGAAACACGTTCGGAACAAAAATAAGAATACAAATAAAACTTATTTAAACAAAAATGTAGAAGAAATACAAATGAAGTGGGACATATTTAAATAAACCTGCAACAATTACAACATTTTTTAACACATCAAACAAAACAAACAATAGAACATATTTAGCAAAAAAAGAGAACAAACTAGATATTTCCTTTATTTTATTATTTTTTAAATGTAGTTCATCTGTCTGAATAAATGTTGCTGATTCATGTTCCGCTTCAATGTTAAGAGTTAAACATACAAAGAAAAAAGTGAATCATTGTTCCGTGCTTTTACTTTGAAGGATGTCTACACAAACCGTAAACACGTTTACGGTACCAAAACATAAAACTGATTTAAAAAAAAGGTAAGATCAACAAACACATTCGAACATAAAAAAGGAACATTTAAAATATCTCGTTTATTTTATTATATTTATTATTTAAAATATATCACACAATGGTTCCGTGCTTTTAATTTGAAGGATACATTTTGTACGCAACAGTTGAACAGAATTGACGTCACTACGTCATCTTACGTTCAGATCCACAACAAACATGTCGGACGGTGAGTTATTTGTTACCATTGATGGAGTTTTTCTCAATTTTGGTTGTATTTGTGTTTGTTTGCTGTCTGTTTCCCGGGTTGATTTCATCTTTCCAAGACTCAGGTTGAATATCGGGGTTCTTGGTTACTTGTTTAATGAGGTTTCATTAAGAAAACACGGGGCGCTAATGTGATGCTAAGCTAATTTACCGCCGGTTATAAAGCAGCGCAGAAACACGGTCCGTTACAAACAAATTGAACTTCCAGATTAAACGATCTGTTGGAACATCTGGTTTGAATTATAATGTATTTATTGAATAAGGACCATTCATCAAAATACAGCTCTCCAAAAGAGAAGAGATGCTAAAGCTGATTTCCATCTGCAGTCCCTGAGCTGGAACACACAGAGCAATCAGAACATCAGAACCATGGATACTGAGCAGCCAGTCCAACAGTAACTTTACCAATGTCAGTAAAGTAACGGTTGGACTGACTGCTGAGGAGAGAGAGAGAGAGAGTTCAGACCCGAGGCTCATCCTGGTACCGGGACGTTTCTTGGTACCAGGCTCCGTTATGTTGGTCTGAAGGGAATCTGCTGGAAGGGTTAACTGATCTCTTAATGGCTTCTGCCACATTCAGAGTGATGTCAGTACTGTTGAATAACAGGTAGGGTTTAATGCTTCGAGGGAAAGGTGTCTCTGACAGGACTCATTGGGGAGGTATTTAGTTCACACACTTTATGTAACACACATTATATGAGCTGATGGCCTTCACACACTCACTGATTCATCATGACTGTTCCAACCGCTTCTGTTCTGTGTTTCAGATCACACAGACGCAGACCAGTCCATGGAGGGGCACACTCCTGTGAGTAACACACACACACACACACACACACACACACACACACACACACACACACACACACACACACACAGAATATCCCATAAATCTGTTCAATTTAAACCTGTAATGTAACAAATGTTCCTAAATGTACGACATTACATCTCAGAAGTTCAGAGGTTTTTTCCCGGGTTAGAATACTTTATTGATCCCAATTTGGGAAATGTTTACGTTGCAGCATCATAAAAACAAGGCAATATAGTTACAATACAAAACAATAAAAAAATATACATTTGTGACAAAAAATGTACAGAAAATATTAACAAAAACAAAACATAAAGCAGGAAGTAATATGTACAGTAAGTTCGAGAGGTGTGGAATATTAATAGAATGTACAGTATGATTTAAGTCCAGTTCACAGAGAGTCCTGCAGCCAGAGGGGGGCTATAGTACAGAGTTACTGCAGAGGGCAGGAAGGTTCTCCTGAACCTGTCCTTGTGACAGCAGAGCTGGAGCAGTCTGTTGGAGAAGGAGCTCCGCTGTCTTTCCAGCTGCAGGTGGGGGGGGGGGTGGGGGTTATCCATGATGGACAGCAGTGTGTTCAGAGTCCTCCTCTCCACCACAGCCTCTAAAGGGTCCAGTTTGATGCCGATGACATTTCCTGATCAGTTTATTGATTCTGCTGGTGTCACCGGCTCTGATGCTGCACCCCCCCCACCCCGCAGATGGCAGCAAAGTGCATCAGCAACAACAGACTGGTAGCAGATTTCCAACATTTTGCTGCACACGTTGAAGGATCTACTCTAATACAGTCGGCTCATCCCCTTTTTGTACACAGCGTCAGTGTTGGCCCTCCAGTTCAGTCCGTTGTACTTGTAGTCCTCCACCACAGCCACATCCTCTCCCAGAATGCACAGGGGCAGTGGAGACGTCCTCTTCCTCCTGAAGTCAATGACCATCTCTCTGGTCTTGGCCACATTCAGAAGCAGATGGTTTCTTCCACTCCACAAAACCCTCCACCAGCGCTCTGTACTCCTCCCCCCGTCCATCCCTTAAACACCCTACCACTGCAGGGTCATCAGAGAGCTCCTGCAGGTGGCATGACTCTGAGCTGTATGAGAGTCAGTGGTGTGTAAGGTGAACAGGAAGGGAGACAGCACAGTCCCCTGTGGGGCTCCTGTACTACCAACCACCACCTCAGACAGGACACTGCCCAGCCGGACACACTGTGGCCTGTCTGTGAGGTAGCTGGTGGTCCAGGAGATGGTGGACCCTCATAGCCTGCAGCTGGTCCCTCGGGAGCTGGGGCTGGATGGTGTTGAATGCACTGGAGAAATCAAAGAGGGTGGTTCTCGCAGTGCACCCCGACCCCTCCAAGTACGAGTGAGCACGCTGCAGCAGGTACATAATGGCATCGTCCACCCCCAGGTGAGGCTGGTAAATTGCAGAGGGTCTAGAAATGATCTCACCTGCAGTCTGAGATGGGACAGGACCAGACTCTCCAGCACCTCCATCACATGAGATGTGAGAGCTACTGGCCAATAGTCACTGAGCCCAGAAGGAGTCGTCTTTTTAGGGACAGGAACAACGCAGGACGTCTTCCACAGCACCGGGATGGTCTCCAGGTGCAGGCTCAGGTTGAACAGGTGTTGAAGAACAGGACACAGCTGGCTGGTGCAGGTCTCCAGAACCATTGGGCTGATGCCGTCTGGGTCTGTAGTCACAGTGAGGCGGGGGAGGGGGTCTGATGTCTCAGAGGGGGGAGGCACATCAAAGGTGAGGTGGTAGAGTTCAGGGTAGTAAGGAAGGGGGGGATTTTGAAGCCCAGATGAGTGGTGGAGGTGAGATGTGAAGTGGAGGAGACAGCAGCAGGGGGGGGAGCTGAACCTATTGAAGAAGGTGTTCAGCTCGTTAGCTCTCTCCGGGGGGCCCACAGTCAGCCTGTCTCTCCCCCTGAACCCCGTGATGGCTTTCATTCAACGGGTTACTCCGTCCTTCTCTTCCGCCATAAAATAAATAACAATAAGCATGTAATACGTACGCAGTAAACATGTTATCATTCAGGTTACGTTTAGTTTAATTAGATTTGGTGATTAATGATAACTCTTCAAGTGGTCCTGACTCCTCCTGCAGGTCTCTGAGAACCCTCACACAGAGTACGGCCTGACGGAAAACATCCAGGTAACACACACACACACACACACACACACACACACACACACACACACACACACACACACACACACACACACACACACACACAAAGGTTCTTGAGTGTGTGTGATGTGAATGCTTTGCTGGTCCTCAGCGGGTGGTGGAGAACGAGAAGGGCGGTCCGGAGAAGAAGCAGAAGGTGGACCTGCAGGCGTTGCCCACCAGAGCATACCTGGACCAGACCGTGGTCCCCATACTGCTGCAAGGCCTGAGCACACTGGCCAAAGACAGGTACACACACAAACATCATGTGTCCCTGACTGTCTTCCTGTTGGTTTTGTGTTGATAATAAATGTCTGAATAATATCAGATAGTAATAACTGTTTCCTGTTCCTCCGTCAGACCTCCGAACCCCATCGAGTATCTGGCAGCGTTCCTCCTGAAGAACAAATCCCAGTTTGAGGAGAGGAACTAAAACCCTGTGAGGAAGTGGAGAGGCTTCAGCTCGTTGATGAAGCGCTAGACCTTTGTTGTTGTTTTTTTATATAGTAATAAACATGTTGATGTGAAGGGAGGCGGCTCTGTGTTTATTAAAGGTGCTATTCAGTTACATCTGAAGGGACTAAATGGATCAGAGCTCTTATTGTGAAAAACGGCTCATTAAGGTGTTTCTTTGAGCCCGGACCAAGAGGAGCAGCTAGATCGCTTCAAAGTTACATTCTGAACATTCATGGGAAACAAAAGGGGTAATGACAAATACGTTTTACAGAAAAGATTTTTCTAGGTGAAATAAACATCTCAATATCTGAAAATTAAATGAGTCAACTTTTGATAAGTCATTTTCCCTTTTCGATGATGATGAATAGAGCTTTTATTGTGAAAAGCTGCTAAACCAGACAGGAAGCTGAAAGAGGCTAAAACAGTTTGACTTTATTAAACGAAACAAAAACTCTTTACAAATTCATCATCTACACCTGAATCATCTGTACAAAATACACCCCCCCCCCACACACCCGTCAGACAGCGGGCAGTCATAATGATGCTTATAATGCTAATGCTATAAAAATATAAAGCTCATTAACTTGGTTCTTAGAGCAGGGACAAGAAAATTAGCTGTTTCGAGATCAATTTGAGATTAAATTCTAGGTATTAAGAAAAAATAATGTAAAAAAACCCGTTACACTTTAAAGCCATAAGGTCTTTTTACAAAAGCACTTTTTTTTGAAACATTTAATTTTCTTACTTTACAGAAAGTCAGAGTATTTGAAAAATACAAATTATAATGTCTTTGTTATGGTGCCAACAAGTTCCATCAGAGCTTTATTGTGAAAAGCTGAATATTTAGAACTGAAGTTACGGTCATACTTACAGGCATGAAACAACAGTGTGTAGAGCCACACTTAAGAAGGAGGTGAATTATGTATATTAGAGTCACTACAAAGTAATCATTTCAGAGTTTATGATTAAACATTAAAATTAGGGCTGTCAAAATTAACGCGTCAACGCGAGATGATTGATTTCTGGAATTAACGGCGATCATTTTTTTAACGCACTCCCGCCCTGACTTGCCCACAATTAAACCCCCGCCGCGTCATTCCTCGTCACGTAAACGGCATGGCTGACACGAGCAAGATGGAGGAGTCCGAGGAACCCGTTGGCCCTCTGGATGGAACAGTAAACCAACATGTTGTGGTTTGCTCACACTGCAGGAAGGGCTTTTCGTTTCACCGAAGCAGCTCGAGCCTTAAGTATCATCTTAACGCCAAGCACTCATTTGTTGGGGCTTCAACTTCAGGTGTTACGCCTGGCATGCGTCAGACCACCCTCACCGAACGCAGGGTATTCAGTAAGTCTACGTCTGAGAAGCTGACAGACACAAATGCCAGATGGATAAGGACTGTAGACCGATTAGTATTGTGGAGGACACGGTCCTCGCAGAAGTTTTGAAAGTGGCCACTTTAGACGCATTCTACAAGCCACCGTCGAGAGGCACAGTGAGGACTGAAATCAACGAACTATATGACGCTAAAAAGAAAACGAAGGAAGAGGATTTGGCTTCAGCGGAGTATGTTGCTTTGACAGGAGACCACTCCGTGAGTAACAACAGTTATCTGGGTGTGACAGCGCGGCACATCACTAAAACCTGGGAACTGAAGTCGTTTGCTTTAACCGTAATGAAAACAGAAGAGCGTCATGAGTATGGAGGACTGCCCCATGCAGCGGTGGGCTGCTCATTCAGGAGCACATGGCAAGCTGGCCCTGCTTGCCCGCAAATATCTAGTGACTCCTGCATCCACGGTTCCGTGCGAACGACTCTTCTCAGTCGCAGGCCGTATTGTTCAGAAGAAACGGTCCGCCTGACGTTCAGAAAATGTTAGCCAGTTAGTTTGCCTTAGCACCTGGCTAAAAGATGAATACACACAAGGTAGAAGGGCCACATGTAATGTGTGAAAGTGTTGGTTCAAACAGGAAAACGTTCCATTCACCTCTCCTGTATTTGCTACAGAAAAAGAGCAATGGCTAAGTTGCCAAAATTAGAATGAAAACCTTGTTTTGATTCGTCATTAATAAAGAACACATGTAATCTCCGCTTCTGTTCTGAGAACAGTACTTAGTATTTTTCAGTCATATTTAGGATTGTGATTAATTAGATTCACATTTTTAATCGTTTGACAGTCCTGATTCAAATATTTAAATCCTACCTTTGGACAAAAGCAGTGGTTTAAATAGTAAATATTTGAATATAAAGAGTTATTTAATCTGACATTTGGTTGTTGTGACCACAATTTAAGGTTAGTAAAACTGTTTTAATGAAACACAATATATATAAATGTCTCGCAGCGTTCACTAAACAAGTTAAAAACAAAAGGATTTCATCTAGACGTGAACAGGATTTCTGTTTAAAATGTTTATATACGTCTAACATTTAAAGGTCCCCATCATCCTGTACACTCCAGCTCTCAGGTACAGAGCCGGTCTCTGATTGGCTGAAACACCATACAGATCAATGTCCCACAACCCCCTCTGTTTCAGCCCTGCTCCTGAAGCTTTGAGTCTGAGTCTGTAGCTTTAAATGCTAATGAGCTGCTGCTGGCCACGCCCCCTTGAGAGCTGATTGGTTTAAAATAACACAATGGTGCTGTAGGAGGAGACTCAGAGGATTTGATTAGTAGGGGACCTTTAAATTAAACCTCATCAACTATATGCTAGTTTAAATCGCCTACATCTGAAGTGTCATAAAAAACAGTCTTAGTTTGAAATGTAAATATAAGGTTTAATTGTTGGAGTAAAATTCAATTTGGGATATTTTCTGACTATTCCTTTAATAATAAAACTGGAAATAAAATGAGTTTTAATTATTCATATTTCTTTATCTGAGAGGATAATTAAAAACAAATCCTATTTTATTTGCAGATGTAGTTTATCTTAGAGTTTAAAATGTCTGGAGAATTATTTTAATACTAAACTCAATTATGAACAAAAGCACATGTTCAGCTTTAGTGTTAGAAAAGGTTTTAATGTCAGAAAATGTGTTTTATTTTGAAATTATCTGCAAATTATTCTCTATATTAATGTTTTTATTTCTCTCAAATGTCAGGAAATATTTGGAAGGTCCTTCCCAGTGTCTCAAGAGTCCAGGATATTCACTTGATAAAAAACAGAGACGATTAGAGACGTTTCTGCAGAAACACAACGAGCTGCCGCGCTACTGACGAGGTGGGCGGGACCTCCTGTCAGATGTGGGCGGGACCTCCTGTCAGATGTGGGCGGGACCTCCTGGCAGATGTGGGCGGGACCTCCTGGCAGATGTGGGCGGGACCTCCTGGCAGATGTGGGCAGTACCTCTTCTCAGATGTGGGCGGGAGCTCCTGTCAGATGTGGGCGGGACCTCCTCAGATGTAGAACTGGTTGGCTGCCAGGTTGTCCATGAAGGGCTGCACCAGGAAGTCGGTGGAGAAGTAGAAGACGAGGCCGAAGGTGATGGAGATGGGGAGAGCCGGGAGAGCCTTCTTAAAGATGGCCAGCAGCAGCAGCGTCAGACACAGACCCTGAGAATAGAAACAAACACATATTGTTGTTATTGTTATTAATATTGTTATTGTTGTTATTGTTATTATTGTTATTGTTATTATTATTGTTGTTATTATTGTTATTATTGTTATTGTTATTATTGTTGTTGTTATTGTTGTTATTATTATTATTGTTATTGTTATTATTGTTTATTATTATTATTATTGGTATTATTATTGTTATTATTGTTATTATTGTTGTTATTATTGTTGTTATTATGTTATTGTTATTATTGTTATTATTATTGTTATTATTGTTATATTATTATTATTATTGTTGTTATTATTGTTGTTATTATTATTATTGTTATTGTTATTATTATTGTTATTATTATTGTTATTATTGTTATTGTTATTATTGTTATTATTATTGTTGTTATTATTATTATTGTTGTTATTATTGTTATTGTTATTATTGTTGTTATTATTATTGTTATTATTATTATTATTGTTGTTATTATTATTTATTATTATTGTTATTATTATTATTGTTATTGTTATTATTGTTTATTGTTATTATTGTTTATTGTTGTTATTATTATTGTTGTTATTATTATTATTTATTATTATTGTTTATTGTTATTATTGTTTATTGTTGTTATTATTATTGTTGTTATTGTATTTAGTCTGCGATTTTCCTCCAGATCCCCATGGTGAGGAAAACAAGCCCCCCCCTCTGTGTGTGTTTAGAGCCGGGTGCATTTGATTCTTACGATCAGGATGGCGACGAAGCAGGCGATGGTGGTGTTCCAGTCCCCACCCGTCACTGCCGCTTTCCCCACCAACACACTGTAGAAGATGAAGTCCCCCAGACCCAGCTTCACCCCCCCTACACACACACACACACACACACACACATTAGGAAGGTGGTTTAAAGGTGTAATCATTTATTTTCATTCCTCTAGATGTTTCTGCAGGTTACATGATTTATTTTGTGTGTGTGTGTGTGTGTGTGTGTGTGTGTGTGTGTGTGAGACTCACGGTCCTCCTCCAGCTCGTCGTCTGTATTTGACCTCGGTCGACGCTCCTCAGGCTCCGCCCCCCCACCGCTGTGCTCCGCCTCCTCGTCTGGAGAACAGAACAATTAGAAAAATAAAAACTCATAAAATTAAGAAGTCAAATCATCCCAATCAGTTTCCCCAAAAACACGATGAAGATATGTTAAAAAAATGTTATTTCTAAAGATTCAAAATGAATTTGCATCCAAACATAAAGTGTAGCAATGAAGGGATAATAAAACTTTGGGTGTGGAAAGATTGTTTCGTGATTAATAACTCAGGTCTATTTATTAAAAAACATAATTCAATTCAGCGAGGAT
>NC_086352.1:1369903-1399903 GCF_036324505.1 Eleginops maclovinus
AGCTCCTCCTCGTCCTCCAGCTCCTCCGAGACCCCCTGAGGAGGACCGGACCTCCTGCTGAGCCCCGGCTTCACCAGCAGGGGGCGACAGACAGGAAGTCATTAACAAAAACTCACAGCTGTTCTAACATTACCAAAGACACTCAACATCAAGCCCCACTGGATCCCTCATCAGCTGATCAGGACCGGACCCTAGTGATCAATTAATAATACTAATAACAGAGAAGAAAATACTTAATCAAAATAATAAAAGAAACAACTAATATAACAACATTTTAGGGAAAAAAAGGAAGTAAATAAAAACGAATAAATAAAACATCTATAAAAGTTATATAATAAATAAAAATAATTTCAATTACAATATTTGTTTATAATAAAAATTAAAAATGGGATTAAAAATAAAATAAAAGGATATTATACATTATATATCAAATAAAGCAGTGATTGAATAATAACAATTAATATAAGAACAAAAAGGGGATACAAATCAAATCAAATAATAATAATAACAATAATAACAACATTATTATTGTTATTATTATTGTTATTATTATTACAATAATAATAATAATAGTAATAATAATAATAATAATAATAATACTAATAATACTAATACTAATAATAATAATAATAATAATAATAATAATTATAATAATAATAATAATACTACTAATAATAATAATAATAATAATAATAATAATTATAATAATAATAATAATTATAATTATAATAATAATAATTATAATAATAATAATAATAATTATAATAATAATTATAATTATTATAATTATTATTATAATTATAATAATTATAATAATAATAACATAAATCAAAATAAAATAAAACAATTGATTTAGTCTCTGGACCGGCTCCACGTCTCTGGTTCTGGTCCCTCTCTGGTGATATGGAGGGGGCTGGATCGTCTCAGAATCAACCCCAGGTCTCTGGCTCTCTGGTGATAGAAAGTAGACCCTTACCCTCTTGGTGGGGGAGTCATTGGGGGGGTCAGGCTCCGGTCTGTAGGAGGGGAGGGGGGGGCTTTCGGACACAACCAGCGCCGTCCTTTCGTTGTACGAATCCTCCTCGCTGTCTGACACGTTCATGGCTGCTCAACACACACACACACACATTTGACTTTTTAACACCAGATTCAAGTCACATGTAAAGACCCCCCCAGCTGTGAGGGGTCCCGTGACGGTCAGCTGATCAGAAGCAGCTTGTGTAGAGAGCTGCTGTGGACCTGAGCCGGGTCTCTGATCAGGAGCTCTGCTGCTTCTGTCTGTTTCATTAAAGAACATCCTATAATATACGAGTCACACACTTGTCCTATGGAGAGAAACTGATCTTCTGCCAGACATGTCTTCAACTTAATAAAAGACGACGAATTTTAACTTAAATACATTTGATTTTACAGCGGAGTTGTTTGTATTTTTATGTTGAAGAAAAAACAGTTTTTCTGTGTACAACTGTATCTATAATAAATACAGTAACTATATAAACATAGAGAAATAAGACACAATGCACCGTTTAATATTAAAACATGTCCAAAAGCACATATAACATTACATACAGTAGAGTGGTAATATTGAGGGTTATTAATAATATGTATTGCTCAAATACATTTCAATAAAGCAATATTAATCCACAGTGATCAGAGTACTGCAGGCTATACAGTAACACTAACACCACTGTAACTGTTGTATTATAATGAGCACAATCAATCATCCACATTTAGTTTAACAGTATCTTATTGAACCCCTAAATGAAGCAGCTCGTTTCCCCCGGGGGGAGCAGAGCAGAACCTGATTGAGATCCACCTGTTGGATGAGATCAGAGCAGGACCCTGACAGACAGTCGATATTAACCCTCTCAAGCCTCCGTGCAAACAGGAAATCTCCATCAAACCCACTCTTTTAACGCCCCCCCCCCCACCCGGGTCTAACGCCTCTGAGCCCCGGCCTGCTCCTACATGTCCTTTCAGAGGTAACAACCCTCAGAAACTGAACTTCAAACTCTTATTTTCACCTTAAAAACAGAAGCATTTACCTCGGAGTTCCGCAGCAACACAACAAACACCGAGCAAAGACCCGGAAGTAGAGTCAGCTGACCACGGAGCACGTGATGACGCAACACGTCACCGGATCACGCGGTGGTTCAACGTCCAATCAGTTTATTCATTTATTTAATGAAAACAAATATAACAATAATATAATTTAAATGATAACAGGAATAATAAGTGCAAATGTCATATATTCAAACAAGGATGAAAGAATGGAGAGATTAATAGATTACATTTAAAAGGATGTTCAAGGTGTACTGCACTATGTTGGTTTATAGTGATCATTTGTTTGGTACTATAGTTTTTTACAGTATTTTTATTGCTTTATCCATAGAAGTCTTATTATATGTTATTTCTCTTTTTTACTCCCTGTATATATCTATTTCTGTGATCATTGCTAATAAATGTGTGTCTGGACCAGCTTCAAAAAATCAGTCACATGTTTTCTAAACTTTTATTTTGACCATTTTTATTACTAAATAAAATATTCTTATCCTACGAATGCACACAGAAACCCTGACGGACGTCCTGTGAGGGAAATCAGCAGGAACAGCATCCTTTATTTCTGACCCTTTCCACCACAGAGGGTGAGAGAAACGGGTCATGATGAATGAGAATAAGAATAAATATGTGTGGCATGTTCAGATACACTCTCTATGAGTGTGTTTACATTATATTACACACATGTAACAGTTGGGGGTCCGGTGTCTTCCTCTCTGACCACCAGTCAGAAGTTGGGGTCGCTGGTCCAATCGGGACTCCCGAGAGTCCCTACAGACTGAGTCTGCTTTATCGACAAACAACATGACCAAGTGACCAATCACAGGCAACAGAGTCAGGGTCCTGAAGGGGGTTTGGTGGGTGTGTGTGTGTGTGTGTGTGTGTCAGGGTTTGCTGTATCCGAACACCCCCACAGGAAAGTGTTTGACGTGCGTCGGCCACTGAGCGGCGAGCTGGAAGAACCGGACGCCGCTCCATTCAACTCCGTCTACAGAGACTGAGACAGACAGGAAGTGAGTGTGTGTGTGTGTGTGTGTGTGTGTGTGTGTGTGTGTGTGTGTGTGTGTGTGTGTGTGTGTGTGTGTGTGTGTGTGTGTGTGTGTGTGTGTGTGTGTGTGTGTGTGTGTGTGTGCACCTCTCAGTGTGTGCTGGTGTTTGGAGGTGCAGATCAGTCGACTGATTCCTTCGATCAGCTGACTCCTCGACTCCGCCTCCCTCTCCCTCGTCTTCTTGCTGAGGAACATGACTGACACACACACAAACACACACACACACCTTCATCATCACCTTCATCATCACCTCCATCTTCTTCACCCCCCTCCTCTTCCTCACCTTTCTTGTTCTTCTCTCTGGTCACCACCGTCATGCTCAGCAGCTCCCCCCCCCCGCTGATCCTGGACACCTGCAGGCAGCGGAAGTTACTCTTCAGGGTGTTCTTCATCCCCACCTCCCTCCGTCCTCCCCCTCCTCCTCCTCCTACCCCTCCTCCTCCCGGACTCCAGTAGTCGACCTGCAGCCCTTTCACCTCCCCCAGGCAGCTGGACCGAGAGGAGGAGGAAGAGGAGTTAGGTAGTCTGTCTGGCTTTTATTTTGAAAGGAGAGTTGTTTACACAGGAAGTACCTGGTGGAGGGAGAGGGAGGAGGAGTGATCGGAGCTCCTGATTGGGTGGGAGGAGATCCCAGGATGATGTCACCAGAGTCAACTGTGTGGGGGGGCAACAATATAAGTTATTTTGCTATGCCACTTCTCCACCAACCCAATGCTCTGTGTTATTGTGATGTTTGTACTTCTGTCCATAAAAGAGTAATGAAGCTAAAATTCAAGATAAAAAAACGAAAGCATCATCATCCGTTAAATACAACAAGTAGATAGATGGAGGACAGGCGAGGCGTACGGGAGATGGAGCGGAGGTTCTGCTCCACGATGCCGACCTTCACCACCTGACACACACACACACACACACACACACACACACACACACACACACACACACACACACACACACACACACACACACACACACACACACACACACACACACACACACACACACACACACACGATGAATGGAGTTATTCCTTAAGATGTTAAAGGTCACACAGTTTTAAAATTATGGTCTGATTGTTCGTGACATTTCCTCTCACCCCGATGAAAGGAACAAACTTCTGACAGTAGTCGTTGTCGGGGCTGCAGAAGAAAATCAGATCTCAAACAATAAGCACAAATGTGAAATATGAACAACTCAAACATAAACCCTCTCCTCTGCGTCTCACTGCGATTCCTCTGGTGTCCACCAGGGGCTGCTGTGGTTCACTCTGAAGAGGCGAGCATGCTAATATAAGTACATATGTCTTTCTTTGACAGTCCACACTGTGCAGCTGTAATGAGGTCTGGTTCTGACAGGTGGGTACCTCTTGTGCTTGCAGGTCAGCATGGCCTCAGAGATTGGACACAGGTGAGAAACAGCAGCTCCGCTCAGGTACTGAGAGACTCGTCCCGCTACACCCACAGGATCTGTCCAACACAGAGCAGGCTTTAGACAGATGGTGCATTCAGGGCCTGTATCATAGAGCATCATCCTCAGCAGACCCTCCCTCAGCGCCTCACCACCGAGCTCCAGCACTTATTCATGTTTCTGTGACAGCCTGGACGAGAGAGGACCTCTCTAGCATCAAATTAAAGTCCAATCTGCCGACCAATCAGGTGACCCAAAGGGACATCCCGCTCTTTGTTATGATGGTGTTGGTCTGATAGAGTCCAGGACAGACCGAGGGGAGCTGTTAGTTCGGATGTGACGGAGGCACTAAGGTCAGAGGTCAGACGTACCCAGAGCCGGAGACTCCACTCGTCCAAACAGATCCCTCCAGTCCGGGTCCATGAACAGGCTGCTGAACCTGCTGTCCAGAGACGCCAGGAATTTAGCCAGCGGGTGGGTTCCTGGGGGGGTGGGGGGGTACACACAAGGAGCATCATGGGAAATGTATCTATACAGCACAGTTCAACATCAAGGCATTTCCTGAGCATAGGGTCCGGTCCTGAGAGTAGGGCCCGGTCCTGATACAAGGGGCCATTCCTGAGACTAGGGGTTAGATCTGAGACTAGGGGCCGGTCCTGAGACTAGGGTCAGAACTGAGACTAAGGGCTGGTCCTGAGACTAGGGGTCAGACCTGGGACTAGGAGCTGGTCCAGAGACTAGGGTCAGAACTGAGACTAAGGGCTGGTCCTGAGACTAGGGGTCAGACCTGAGATTAGGGGTCAGATCTGAGACTAGGGGCCGGTCCTGAGATTAGGGGTCAGAACTGAGACTAGGGGTCAGAACTGAGACTAGGGAGCTGGTCCTGAGACTAGGGTCAGAACTGAGACTAAGGGCTGGTCCTGAGACTAGGGGTCAGACCTGGGACTAGGAGCTGGTCCAGAGACTAGGGTCAGAACTGAGACTAAGGGCTGGTCCTGAGACTAGGGGTCAGACCTGAGATTAGGGGTCAGATCTGAGACTAGGGGCCGGTCCTGAGATTAGGGGTCAGAACTGAGACTAGGGGTCAGAACTGAGACTAGGAGCTGGTCCTGAGACTAGGGTCAGAACTGAGACTAAGGGCTGGTCCTGAGACTAGGGGTCAGACCTGAGACTAGGAGCTGGTCCAGAGACTAGGGTCAGAACTGAGACTAAGGGCTGGTCCTGAGACTAGGGGTCAGACCTGAGATTAGGGGGTCAGACCTGAGATTAGGGACCGGTCCTGAGACTAGGGGGTCAGACCTGAGACTAGGGTTCAGACCTGAGACTAGGGGCTGGTCCTGAGACTAGGGGCTAATCCAGAGAATAGGAGCTGGTCCTGAGCAAGGGGTCAGACCTGAGACTAGGAGCTGGTTCTGAGACTAGGGTCAGACCTGAGACTAGGAGCTGGTTCTGAGACTAGGGTCAGAACTGAGACTAAGGGCTGGTCCTGAGACTTGGGGTCAGACCTGAGACTAGGGGTCAGACCTGAGACTATGGGCTGGTCCTGAGACTAGGGGCCAGTCCAGGGCGATGTTAATAGCCCTACTAACTGATATTCATTGTTGTTAGCTGTGTCTGTTAGCTGTGTCTGTTAGCTGTGTCGGTTAGCAGTGTCTGTTATTAGTGTATGTTAGCAGTGTCTGCTAGCCGTATTTGTTAGCTGTGTTTGTTAGCTGTGTCTGTTAGCTGTGTCTGTTAGCTGTGTATGTTAGCTGTGTATGTTAGCTGTGTCTGTTAGCAGTGTCTGTTAGCAGTGTCTGTTAGCCGTATTTGTTAGCTGTATCTGTTAGCTGTGTTTGTTAGCAGTGTCTGTTAGCTATATCTGTTAGCAGTGTCTGTTAACTGTGCTTGTTAGCAGTTTCTGTTAGCTGTGTATGTTAGCAGTGTCTGTTAGCCGTATTTGTTAGCTGTATCTGTTAGCAGTGTCTGTTAGCAGTTTCTGTTAGCTGTGTATGTTAGCTGTGTCTGTTAGCAGTGTCTGTTAGCAGTGTCTGTTAGCCGTATTTGTTAGCTGTATCTGTTAGCTGTGTTTGTTAGCAGTGTCTGTTAGCTATATCTGTTAGCAGTGTCTGTTAACTGTGCTTGTTAGCAGTTTCTGTTAGCTGTGTGTGTTAGCAGTGTCTGTTAGCTGTATTTGTTAGCTATATCTGTTAGCAGTGTCTGTTAACTGTGCTTGTTAGCAGTTTCTGTTAGCTGTGTATGTTAGCAGTGTCTGTTAGCCGTATTTGTTAGCTGTATCTGTTAGCAGTGTTTGTTAGCTGTATCTGTTAGCTGTGTTTGTTAGCAGTGTCTGTTAGCTATATCTGTTAGCAGTGTATGTTAGCTGTATCTGTTAGCAGTGTCTGTTAGAAGAATCGGAGGATGAAACCCTCTTTATTGTCACATACAGTGGGGCAAAAAAGTATTTAGTCAGCCACCAATTGTGCAAGTTCTCCCATTTAAAAAGATGAGAGAGGCCTGTAATTGTTATCATAGGTACACCTCAACTATGAGAGACAGAATGGGGGAAACAATCCAGGAAATCACATTGTAGGATTTTTAATGAATTCATTGTAAATTCCTCGGTTAAATAAGTATTTGGTCACCTACAAACAAGCAAGATTTCTGGCTCTCACAGACCTGTAACTTCTTCTTTAAGAGGCTCCTCTGTCCTCCACTCGTTACCTGTATTAATGGCACCTTTTTGAACTGGTTATCAGTATAAAAGACACCTGTCCACAACCTCAAACAGTCATACTCCAAACTCCACTATGGCCAAGACCAAAGAGCTGTCAAAGGACACCAGAGACAAAATTGTAGACCTGCACCAGACTGGGAAAACTGAATCTGCAATAGGTAAGCAGCTTGGTGTGAAGAAATCAACTGTGGGAGCAATTATTAGAAAATGGAAGACATACAAGACCACTGCTAATCTCCCTCGATCTGGGGCTCCACGCAAGATCTCACCCCGTGGGGTCAAAATGATCACAAGAACGGTGAGCAAAAATCCCAGAACCACACGGGGGGACCTAGTGAATGACCTGCAGAGAGCTGGGACCAAAGTAACAGAGGCTACCATCAGTAACACACTACGCCGCCAGGGACTTAAATCCTGCAGTTCCAGACGTGTCCCCCTGCTTAAGCCAGTACATGTCCAGGCCCGTCTGAAGTTTCCTAGAGGGCATTTGGATGATCCAGAAGAGGATTGGGAGAATGTCATATGGTCAGATGAAACCAAAATAGAACTTTTTGGTAAAAACTCAACTCGTCGTGTTTGGAGGAGAAAGAATGCAGAGTTGCATCCAAAGAACACCATACCTACTGTGAAGCATGGGGGTGGAAACATCATGCTTTGGGGCTGTTCTTCTGCAAAGGGACCAGGACGACTGATCCGTGGAAAGGAAAGAATGAATGGGGCCATGTATCGTGAGATTTTGAGTGAAAACCTCCTTCCTTCAGCAAGGGCACAGAAGATGAAGCGTGGCTGGGTCTTTCAGCATGACAATGATCCCAAACACACCGCCAGGGCAACGAAGGAGTGGCTTCGTAAGAAGCATTTCAAGGTCCTGGAGTGGCCTAGCCAGTCTCCAGATCTCAACCCCATAGAAAATCTTTGGAGGGAGTTGAAAGTCTGTGTTGCCCAGCGACAGCCCCAAAACATCACTGCTTTAGAGGAGATCTGCATGGAGGAATGGGCCAAAATACCAGCAACAGTGTGAAAACCTTGTGAAGACTTACAGAAAACGTTTGACCTCTGTCATTGCCAACAAAGGGTATATAACAAAGTATTGAGATGAACTTTTGTTATTGACCAAATACTTATTTTCCACAATCATTTGAAAATAAATTCATTAAAATCCTACAATGTGATTTCCTGGATTTTTTTTCCCATTCTGTCTCTCATAGTTGAAGTGTACCTATGATAAAAATTACAGGCCTCTCATCTTTTTAAATGGGAGAACTTGCACAATTGGTGGCTGACTAAATACTTTTTTGCCCCACTGTACATGCACACAGCAGAGTACACACAGTGAAATTGGTCCTCTGCATTTAACCCATCCTAGTACTGGGAGCAGTGGGCAGCTACCGTGCAGCGCCCGGGGAGCAATGGGGAGGGGGGATTGGAGGTGTCCGGTGTCTTGCTCAAGGCCACTGCAGGGCCCAGGAGGTGAACTGGGACCTCTCCAAGTAGCAGTCCACTTTCCATATTTCAAGTCTGGGGACTTGAACCGGCGACCCTACGATTCCCAGTCCAAGCCCCTACTGACTGAGCCAGTGCTGGACAACTGTGTCTGTTAGCAGTGTCTGTTAGCTGTGCTTGTTAGCTGTGTCTGTTAGCTGTGTCTGTTAGCTGTGCTTGTTAGCTGTGTCTGTTAGCTGTACTTTTTTAGCAGTGTCTGTTAGCTGTATCTGTTAGCTGTATCTGTTAGCTGTATCTGTGTCTGTTAGCTGTATCTGTGTCTGTTAGCTGTATCTGTTAGCTGTGTCTGTTAGCTGTATCTGTTAGCTGTATCTGTTAGCTGTGTCTGTTAGCAGTGTCTGTTAGCTGGGCTTGTTAGCAGTGTCTGTTAGCAGTGTCTGTTAGCAGTGTGTGTTAGCAGTGTGAATATGTAATGCAATATCAGATATGAAAACATCAGACCCTTTAGCAGACAGGAAGAGTGTAACATTTATACGCTTTAAGCCCCTTGTGAACGTACCGATGGGGATGATGAGGAAGCGGACGTAGTTCAACCAATCAGGCGTCTTGCTGGCCATCTGCTCAACGAAACAGCAGAGGACGGTGCTCAGGTAGCTCTGGTCTCCGGCCACCGCCACCTTCAGGGTAGGGGGTGTCTGCGAGTTACAGTTACAGCTGGAAGACACATGGACATCACATGACAATATATTCAAATATTACTCAGGAGAATGCTCCACGATTCAACCTCAGTGGAATGAGTCCTAAACCCTGTCACAAGTCAGCATTTCCTCACTTCCTGTCCCCTGGTCAGGAGGTCAATGGTTTCCTGAATGCGTTTTTGGTTGTTATCCTGGAATAAGGTCTGTGGTTAACATGACTGAAGAGAGTTTAACGTTTAGTTCTACCACATAACACACGTCAGTAAATAGCCCACTGGTGGATTTAAAAACAGAGGTTGCTAACAAGTGTCTAAATGAGATGACTAAACGTCATCACACCCAACATTAGCCGCCTTTAGCTTAGCGGTGGTGACTTGAAGTCATGTGACCGTGCTGTAGTGGTGTTTATATGGGAATAGTACTGAATGGCTTACAATCTCTGGATCCGGCTGAGGACGGCGCTGAAGGCGGCTTGAACGTCGGCGGCCGACACGGTGCAGACCATCGGCTGATCGAAGAGAAGCTCCGACAGATACTGAACAGAGAGGGGACATCATGCAGGTTCATGGAAATATCATACTATAAAAATACTGATACAGATGTGTGTGAGATGTTCCTCTAGTGCCATCAGACCTGCCCCTGCCAGTCCGAGGTGTTGATCAGGATGATGGAGTCAGGGATCCGGTCCTCAGAGAACAGGATGTGGTTCAGCTGATCCAGGACCGACTTCCTGGCAACCTGAGGAGAGAAAATCAGAGCGTTTGGCTACTCCCTTTCTCTGGAACAACTTCCTTGTTCTGTCCGTCTGTCTGTCTTTCTGTCTGTTTATCTTTCTGTCTGTCTCACCTGTGGAGGAGGTATCCTGCAGTCTGTGGATGTCTCACTGTCCATGCTGCTGGTGTTCTGTCTGTCCCTCATGGATGCTCCCCAAGAGTGGCGAGACAGCTGACTTCCTGTCTTACTGAAAACAAAACAAACTTTCCACCGTCAACCCGCCATGATGGTCACATTTCTTCACGTCACCACCGCTAAGCTAAAGGCGGCTAACTTTGAATACAGAAATATGACATCCCTGCAGCTTGTTGATATGCACAGGTGTGTGTGTGTGTGTACCTTGTTGACATGTGTTTTAGGGGCTCAACCTCAACTTCCTGTGCAGAAAAGAAGAAAAATTAGTGGGTTTTAGCATGTGTGTGTGTGTGTGTGTGTGTGTGTGTGTGTGTGTGTGTGTGTGTGTGTGTGTGTGTGTGTGTGTGTGTGTGTGTGTGTGTGTGTGTCTCTGGTACACACATACACACTCACCCCGGGGCCCTCCTTCTCTTCTCTTATCTCAGGTGGTAATCGGGGACCCTGAGTAGCAGAAATCTCCACTTCCTGTTAACAAGAGATGAGGAAGTACTCAGATACCTTACTTATGTACCAGTAGGAATACTACAGGGTACTGTGGTAAAAGCCCTCTTCCAGGTGAACAAGTTGTGGATCAGTTTTTACTCACAGTTTGTTGTTTCTGCGTCTGGATCTCACTCTGAGAGCTCGAATGAGGAACTCCGTCAAAGAAAGGCCTGATCAGAAATATTGACACCATTATCCAGCCACATCATCAAAGGCGTGTTTAAGCTCCTCTGATCAAGATGAATTGTTGCAGACTTTGGTTTCTGGTTAATTGTTTTCAACCTGGTCACAAACCAATACACTTAAACCCACAATTTAATACTGTTCTTACTAAAGCTACTTCCCTTCCTTTTATAATATTGCTGCTTGATTTTTCCCATTACCCACCACCACTCTCTTTTTGCACTATTTTATTTATCTTATCTGCACCATGTATGTTGAGTTGTTGGAGGAGCATGGGACATAAGATTTTCATTGCCAACATATACGCTGTATATGCTGTGCATATACGCTGTATACGCTGTATATGCACAGCATATGACCAATAAAACCTTGAAACCAAATGTTACCACTTCCAATTACCAATTCCCAGTAGGCAGTTATGTGAGTATAATTACTTTTTGCTGTATTGGGAGTCAATGGAAGCTACATCAAGGGAAGAGGCTAGAGGCACCAAACTTACGGAGGGAGGTGACAATCACGTACACCAAATTTCATGACTTTAGCCCTCACTGTTCTCATAACCCTAAACCTAGTCCTAGCTATTGTGGCAGTGTCTTTGGGCAGGATACCGGACGGAAATGAACCCTTTTAGGATTTATAAGTCTCTCTTGATGACGCGTCAGATAAATAATAAATACCTTGGTGTTAAATGTTGAAACCAACCTAACAATCATCGTTCAAGAGTTGTAGGAGGAGTTTTTACTCTGGTTATCACCTTTATTCACTAATGCTTACCCTCATTCATTTACAATGAAGGTCAATGGCAGCTATATCAAAAGAGACAGCTAGAAACATCAAACTTGGTGCGCATAAGCAGTGTGAAGAGACAATAACACACACCGAATTTCATCACTCTACCAATTCCCAGTAGGCAGTTACATGTGAGTATAATTACCTATTTTTCTATAATGGGAGTCAATGGTAGCTACATCAAGGGAAGAGGATAAACGCGCCAAACTTGATATCCATCCAAGGGGGGAGGTGACCATCACGTAAACCAAAAGTCGTAACTCTAGCCTTCACCGTTCTCATAACCCTAACCCTAATCCTAGCTATTGTGGCCGTGTCCTTGGGCAGGATACCGGCCGACAATGCCTCCCTATAGCTGTACTAAGCCTCTCTGGATGAACCTTCAGATGTATGACGAAACATCTGGTGTGAAATGTTAAAAAGCTTCTGCAAACGGACCTGAGTTTGGGTTTGGGCGAGCTCAGGATGGTGTCGCTGTCGTCCAGCTCCGGCCCGCTGTCACTCGGGTCGTAAACCTGCAGACTGTCGTACAGCTGGTCCAGGTCCTCCTCTGCCTCTGGACCCCCCCCAACGGGGTCAGAATCCAGAACCTGCAGTGGGTCAACAACTGCAAGATTTAAAATGTGTATATATTAACAGTTTATTTATTTATTTGCCTTGTCTACATGCTGCTGTAACAACAAATGTCTCATTCTAATCAAATTAGCCAACAGTTCAGAACATCTCAGTCGACTGTCAAACATTTAACTAACTTTCACATTTATTTTAAATAACTTTTAGGGGGTATTTTACTTATTCTGTATTTGATCATTTTATAATGAATAGTTTTATATTTTTCTGTTAATATTTAATGTTCATTTATTGTGTTTCAATCCTCTTCACTGGATCAGTCCTCCTGAATTGGTTCTTTTCAAAACTCCACCGGGTCAGCTACCCTCTGCCCCGGTGATAGGACTGTGGTTTCTGGAGGTGGAATATTGTGTTGCTGTGATGTCTTACTCAGTACGAACCTCGTCGGTGGCTTTGAATCTCCTCAGCAGAGACACAAACTTCTGTTTGAAGATCGATTGCTGAAAGACAGGAAGCAGTAAGGTGAGACGCAGTGCTGCACGGGAAGATTATTACATGGGTAACTTATACAAATCCACTCATTCTGTTTCTCTGTGAAACAGCAGCTCTGATTGGTCCACACCTGAGTCAGGGAGGTTGTTCTGATCATTTTCCTGCAGGACTTTTTCGACTTTCCCTGGAAATCCTCCTCATCGTCATACAGGTCCTGAGGTTTGATAAGAAACAGGAAAAACGATGACAATCTTTCTGCGGTCGATGTTCGATGGCCTTTTCAGAAACCTAGCTGCCTGAGGAGGGATGTTATCATTTCAAAATAAAGGAATCTCTTAAAGAAGAAGATTTTTATCGATGTTTCAACTTCCGCTGACAGGTGTGATGAGCTGTCAATCACCTGAGGCGGGACTGCGTCGTCACTTCCTTCCTGTTCAGAGGAGAAGGTGTCTTCATCGTCCTCCGAGTAGTTCTCCATGTCTGGAGAGCGATCTGCACAACAAGCGATAAGACACTGTTAACTGTACTGCACACAATATCAGAGTTCTGAGAGGGATTTGGACCTTTCCCTGACTCCACAGACCCTGGAAACCTTTAGAGGCTCCTGGAAACCTTTAGAAGGTCCAGACTGTGTCTCCATACTTTAATGTTACCTCCTGGCCTGATTGAAAGTATCTGTTCGTCTTCTTTACCTGAGGCCTTGCCCTTGTTGCCGCGGTGACCGCAAAAGTACTCGCGTTGGATTGGCTGGCTGCAGAGAGCGTGCACGCTGAGCGCCGCCCGCATTGGAGCGTCCTTCAGGTCCCCGTGGAGACCGAGGATGTGGGCGCCGTCCATCGGATGCTGCATCACCTGCACAACACACACACACACACACACACACACACACACACACACACACACACACACACACACACACACACACACACACACACACACACACACACACACACACACACACACACACACACACACACACACACACACACACACACCATCTGTTAGCTTCTGCCACGGAGCTGCAGTTCCGCTAATAGCCACTATGGCCCGCTAAGATATACAGTATTGAAGTTAATAGTTAAATCTCTGAGTTTCGACTGGTGTGAAAATATGAAATCTGCATCCTAAAACCTGTCATTATGGAGGCCTCTGAATAAAACATTAAAGCTTTGATGTGTGGGTTGTGCAGAGCTGCATCATGGGAGTTGAAGTCTTCATTGTCGATGGTCCAGGAGGTTTTCAGCGTCCCCTCCTCTGATTTAAAGTGGTGAAAACAGTGACTAAAGTTTTAGTTTGAGGTTCACAATCTGAGTTTCTCCCTGCACGCTGTTACGTAGCTCAGCCTGTTGCTCTGATAACTTCCCAACGGTTATAACGATGCACCTTTGATCGGATCCTCCCGGTAGTTACTGCACATTGGGACGTACCTCAGACATGTTGATGACGCCCACGGCCAGCGTCTTGTAGCCCAGCATGGTGCGGTTCTTGTACCTCTTCCTCCTCTGCAGCATCACATGAAGGCGGTTCACATCGCGCTTCAGGAAGTGAGGATACTGATACACAAGAGGCATACACACACCAACACACACACCGTGCATCAGGGCAGGAATACGAAGAGACACAAGGAGAGCGAACGCACCGAACCCTTTTATACTAACCTGAAAGTGTTATAATAAAACTTGAAATGTTTGCACCTGCAGTGTGAAGGTGAGCTCCAGCTCCGCCTCCATCAGGCCGTCAGCCGGAAGCAGCAGATATTCCCCGGATCTCAGAGTCCGCTTCGAGCCCTGAGAGACAGAACCAGGATCAGGTCTTTATAACACTATGCAGCCCAAAAGACCAAATATACTGATGATCAGAGGGGTAGACGCCCAGGCTGTCATTTTCAAAATAAAAGGACCACAGGACAAGAGATGTTTACCTGGATCTTCACAGCGATGATAACGGAGCTCAGCTCTCTGTCCAACTCCTTCAACACCATCAGCCGGGTCACCGTCAGACTGCACAGCCTGAGAGAGGAAACACCGTCAGACTGCACAGCCTGAGAGAGGAAACACCGTCAGACTGTACAACCTGAGAGAGGAAACACCGTCAGACTGTACAGCCTGAGGAGGAAACACCGTCAGACTGTACAGCCTGAGAGAGGAAACACCGTCAGACTGCACAGCCTGAGAGAGGAAACACCATCAGACTGCACAGCCTGAGAGGAAACACAGTCAGACTGCACAGCCTGAGAGGAAACACCGTCAGACTGTACAGCCTGAGAGGAAACACCGTCAGACTGTACAGCCTGAGAGAGGAAACACCGTCAGACTGCACAGCCTGAGAGGAAACACCGTCAGACTGTACAGCCTGAGAGAGGAAACACAGTCAGACTGTACAGCCTGAGAGGAAACACCGTCAGACTGTACAGCCTGAGAGAGGAAACACCGTCAGACTGCACAGCCTGAGAGGAAACACAGTCAGACTGTACAGCCTGAGAGGAAACACCGTCAGACTGCACAGCCTGAGAGGAAACACCATCAGACTGCACAGCCTGAGAGAGGAAACACCGTCAGACTGCACAGCCTGAGAGGAAACACCGTCAGACTGTACAGCCTGAGAGAGGAAACACCGTCAGACTGCACAGCCTGAGAGGAAACACCGTCAGACTGTACAGCCTGAGAGAGGAAACACCGTCAGACTGCACAGCCTGAGAGGAAACACAGTCAGACTGTACAGCCTGAGAGGAAACACCGTCAGACTGTACAGCCTGAGAGGAAACACCGTCAGACTGCACAGCCTGAGAGAGGAAACACCGTCAGACTGTACAGCCTGAGAGGAAACACCGTCAGACTGTACAGCCTGAGAGGAAACACAGTCAGACTGTACAGCCTGAGAGGAAACACCGTCAGACTGCACAGCCTGAGAGGAAACACAGTCAGACTGTACAGCCTGAGAG
Organism: Eleginops maclovinus; assembly: GCF_036324505.1. Lineage (NCBI taxonomy): Eukaryota > Metazoa > Chordata > Actinopteri > Perciformes > Eleginopidae > Eleginops > Eleginops maclovinus. The sequence goes on from NC_086352.1 coordinate 1,385,642, forward strand.
GAAACACAGTCAGACTGTACAGCCTGAGAGGAAACACAGTCAGACTGTACAGCCTGAGAGAGGAAACACCGTCAGACTGCACAGCCTGAGAGGAAACACCGTCAGACTGCACAGCCTGAGAGAGGAAACACCGTCAGACTGTACAGCCTGAGAGGAAACACCGTCAGACTGCACAGCCTGAGAGGAAACACCGTCAGACTGCACAGCCTGAGAGGAAACACCGTCAGACTGCACAGCCTGAGAGGAAACACCGTCAGACTGTACAGCCTGAGAGGAAACACCGTCAGACTGCACAGCCTGAGAGGAAACACCGTCAGACTGCACAGCCTGAGAGGAAACACCGTCAGACTGCACAGCCTGAGAGGAAACACCGTCAGACTGCACAGCCTGAGAGGAAACACCGTCAGACTGTACAGCCTGAGAGGAAACACCGTCAGACTGCACAGCCTGAGAGGAAACACCGTCAGACTGCACAGCCTGAGAGAGGAAACACCGTCAGACTGTACAGCCTGAGAGGAAACACCGTCAGACTGTACAGCCTGAGAGAGGAAACACCGTCAGACTGCACAGCCTGAGAGGAAACACCGTCAGACTGTACAGCCTGAGAGGAAACACCGTCAGACTGTACAGCCTGAGAGAGGAAACACCGTCAGACTGTACAGCCTGAGAGGAAACACCGTCAGACTGTACAGCCTGAGAGAGGAAACACCGTCAGACTGTACAGCCTGAGAGGAAACACCGTCAGACTGTACAGCCTGAGAGGAAACACCGTCAGACTGACAGCCTGAGAGGAAACACCGTCAGACTGTACAGCCTGAGAGAGGAAACACCGTCAGACTGTACAGCCTGAGAGAGGAAACACCGTCAGACTGCTCAGATCCAAAGGATGCTATAAATGTCCAAAAATGAGTTATCAGGATACATTTATCTCATACTGTTAATATTAATAGTTACTTTCGTGCCTGAAAACGTATTACTTAATTACAGTTCATTAAAAAGCTTAAAAGCTGTTTCTTTGGCAGGTTAGTTAGTTGGGCATTCCAGTTGTACTGGGAAGAGGGATATCCCAGCTCCTTCCTGCTTGGAAATTCTGAGACCTCACCATAGGTCATCCTTCAGAAGGAGTCTCTGCACAAATCATGAGGAGAACACTTTGATAAAATAGCTCTTCTGTGCTGTTTGTGTCACTTTAAATAAACTGTATATATTATGCTCCTGCTCCACCTGTGGATAACATGCTACCATGATTTTATTCTCAGAGTACAATCTGAATGGAACGCCATGGGCTCATGATGTCAGAGACTGTTGAGCTGCTCCTCCTGAGATCTCATTAGCAGAGGATCAGAGAGGAGCTAATGCCTGCTAACACCTGCTAATACATGCTAACACCTGCTCACCTGACTGCAGCAGGAGAGACATACAGAGCCTGGGACATACACTGTGAACATGCAGTGCTTCTTTACTGGGAACCAAGTATGTTCTGTTTTTTCAGAACATCACTTGGGTTTATTGTCTTTATATTTTAGGAATTTGCTTTGGTGTATAAACGCACATTTTAAAAAGCAGGGAAGAAAATATTTATTAGACATTGTTGAATTGACTGTAATTGAATTATTATGGCTTTATAAAATAAGGACCATAAAATAAAATAATCTCAAAAAGTAAATAGAGATTATTAACAAATGACACATTGACCGGCTCCACCTGCAGCCCCTGGGCAGGTACACAGTGCACTGAGAACAATAGTCTCTATCACAATAACAATTCTATCATGACTGTTGTCTTTCAGTTCATCACATTTTATAAAGCTGAGAATGACCTTTTTTATTCTTGGAATGTGTAATTATTTTATTTGAAATGCTTGTAATTTATTCTTGAAAAGTCCCTACTTAATTATGTCGGATATAATTCCAAATACATCTACATGGAGCTCCCTGACTGGGCAGCAGCTCCTCCTCTCCCGGGATCAGAGCCTCTCACCTGGGCACGCAGCTCGGGGAGCACCGCTCCATCTCCCAGGTCGCGAACAGGTTCATCGGCACCGGGGCGTCTGGCTCCGCGGGGACAGAAGTTCCAGATCCCGCGCAGAGAACCGGTTCTGTCCCCAGGGGGAGAGCAGCGCTGCTCCGGACTCTGTCTCTGTCCGCTGCCGCTGCCATGGTTCCCTCTCCCGGCGGCAGGTCTCTGTGAAACCGAGCAGCCGAGAGCGGGGCGGGGCTCACTGAGCCAGAGTCAGAGAGGAAAACCAGGAGGGAGAAGTACTCAAGAGGGGGGAGAAGTACTCAAGAGGGGGGAGAAGTACTCAAGAGGGGGGTAGAAGTACACAGGGGGGGAAGTACACAGAGCGGGAGAAGTACACAGAGGGGGGAGAAGTACTCAAGAGGGGGGAGAAGTACTCAAGAGGGGGGAGAAGTACTCAAGAGGGGGTAGAAGTACACAGAGGGGGTAGAAGTACTCAAGAGGGGGTAGAAGTACTCAAGGGGGGGTAGAAGTACACAGAGGGGGGAGAAGTACTCAAGAGGGGGGAGAAGTACTCAAGAGGGGGGAGAAGTACTCAAGAGGGGGTAGAAGTACACAGAGGGGGGAGAAGTACTCAAGAGGGGGTAGAAGTACTCAAGAGGGGGGAGAAGTACTCAAGAGGGGGTAGAAGTACACAGAGGGGGGAGAAGTACACAGAGGACAAGAAGTACACAGGGGGGGAAGTACACAGAGCGGGAGAAGTACCCAAGAGGGGGGAGAAGTACTCAAAAGAGGGGAGAAGTACACAGAGGGGGGGGGAAGTACACAGAGGGATGGGGGGGGGGAGAGAACTCAGGTCTTGTACTTGAGTTGAAGTAGAAGTACTCAGATCTTGTACTTGAGTAAAGTAGAAGTACTCAGATCTTGTTCTTGAGTAAAGTACAAGTACTCAGGTCTTGTACTTGAGTAAAGTCGAAGTACTCAGATCTTGTACTTGAGTAAAGTAGAAGTACTCAGATCTTGTACTTGAGTAAAGTAGAAGTACTCAGATCTTGGACTTGAGTAAAGTAGAAGTACTCAGGTCTTGTACTTGAGTAAAGTAGAAGTACTCAGGTCTTGTACTTGAGTAAAGTAGAAGTACTCAGGTCTTGTACTTGAGTAAAGTAGAAGTACTCAGATCTTGTTCTTGAGTAAAGTAGAAGTACTCAAATCTTGTACTTGAGTAAAGTAGAAGTACTCAGATCTTGTACTTGAGTAAAGTAGAAGTACTCAGATCTTGTACTTGAGTAAAGTAGAAGTACTCAGATCTTGTACTTGAGTAAAGTAGAAGTACTCAGATCTTGTTCTTGAGTAAAGTAGAAGTACTCAAATCTTGTACTTGAGTAAAGTAGAAGTACTCAGATCTTGTACTTGAGTAAAGTAGAAGTACTCAGATCTTGTACTTGAGTAAAGTAGAAGTACTCAGATCTTGTACTTGAGTAAAGTAGAAGTACTCAGGTCTTGTACTTGAGTAAAGTAGAAGTACTCTGGTCTTGTACTTGAGTAAAGTAGAAGTACTCAGATCTTGTACTTGAGTAAAGTAGAAGTACTCAGGTCTTGTACTTGAGTAAAGTAGAAGTACTCTGGTCTTGTACTTGAGTAAAGTAGAAGTACTCTGGTCTTGAACTTGAGTAAAGTCGAAGTACTCAGATCTTGGTCTTGAGTAAAGTAGAAGTACTCAGATCTTGTTCTTGAGTAAAGTAGAAGTACTCAGGTCTTGTACTTGAGTAAAGTAGAAGTACTCTGGTCTTGTACTTGAGTAAAGTAGAAGTACTCAGATCTTGTACTTGAGTAAAGTAGAAGTACTCAGATCTTGTACTTGAGTAAAGTAGAAGTACTCAGATCTTGTACTTGAGTAAAGTAGAAGTACTCAGGTCTTGTACTTGAGTAAAGTAGAAGTACTCTGGTCTTGTACTTGAGTAAAGTAGAAGTACTCAGATCTTGTACTTGAGTAAAGTAGAAGTACTCTGGTCTTGTACTTGAGTAAAGTAGAAGTACTCAGGTCTTGTACTTCAGTAAAGTAGAAGTACTCAGATCTTGTACTTGAGTAAAGTAGAAGTACTCAGGTCTTGTACTTGAGTAAAGTAGAAGTACTCAGGTCTTGTACTTGAGTAAAGTAGAAGTACTCAGGTCTTGTACTTGAGTAAAGTAGAAGTACTCAGGTCTTGTACTTGAGTAAAGTAGAAGTACTCAGATCTTGTACTTGAGTAAAGTAGAAGTACTCAGATCTTGTACTTGAGTAAAGTAGAAGTACTCTGGTCTTGTACTTGAGTAAAGTAGAAGTACTCAGGTCTTGTACTTCAGTAAAGTAGAAGTACTCAGATCTTGTACTTGAGTAAAGTAGAAGTACTCAGGTCTTGTACTTGAGTAAAGTAGAAGTACTCTGGTCTTGTACTTGAGTAAAGTAGAAGTACTCAGGTCTTGTACTTCAGTAAAGTAGAAGTACTCAGGTCTTGTACTTGAGTAAAGTAGAAGTACTCAGATCTTGTACTTGAGTAAAGTAGAAGTACTCAGATCTTGTACTTGAGTAAAGTAGAAGTACTCAGATCTTGTACTTGAGTAAAGTAGAAGTACTCAGGTCTTGTACTTGAGTAAAGTAGAAGTACTCAGGTCTTGTACTTGAGTAAAAGTAGAAGTACTCAGATCTTGTACTTGAGTAAAGTAGAAGTACTCAGATCTTGTATTTGAGTAAAGTAGAAGTACTCAGATCTTGTACTTGAGTAAAGTAGAAGTACTCAGATCTTGTACTTGAGTAAAGTAGAAGTACTCAGATCTTGTTCTTGAGTAAAGTAGAAGTACCAGAGTGTAGGAATACTCTGTCACAGTGAAAGTATTCTAAATGTTCCTCCAGTGAAAGTAGAAAGTACTCTCCTCTAAATGTACTTAAAGTAGCGACAGTAAAAGTAGTCATTGTCTGATTGGTCCATTTCAGAATAATATCTCTGATATGTTTTATAATGATTGATCATTAAAGTGTTCTCAGAGCTGGTAAAGGTGCAGCTAGTTTGAATGTGTACTGCAGGGTAGCTGCTGGATGTACTGCAGGGTAGCTGCTGGATGTACTGCAGGGTAGCTGCTGGATGTACTGCAGGGTAGCTGCTGGATGTACTGCAGGGTAGCTGCTGGATGTACTGCAGGGTAGCTGCTGGATGTACTGCAGGGTAGCTGCTGGATGTACTGCAGGGTAGCTGCTGGATGTACTGCAGGGTAGCTGCTGGATGTACTGCAGGGTAGCTGCTGGATGTACTGCAGGGTAGCTGCTGGATGTACTGCAGGGTAGCTGCTGGATGTACTGCAGGGTAGCTGCTGGATGTACTGCAGGGTAGCTGCTGGATGTACTGCAGGGTAGCTGCTGGATTTACTGCAGGGTAGCTGCTGGATGTACTGCAGGGTAGCTGCTGGATGTACTGCAGGGTAGCTGCTGGATTTACTGCAGGGTAGCTGCTGGATGTACTGCAGGGTAGCTGCTGGATGTACTGCAGGTGAACTACAGTCTGATTTAAGGGGGATTATATTTACCATCTTTAATCAGAATCTGCCTAGCAACTAAAGGGATTAAATACATGTAGTGGAGGAAAAGTACACCATTTGCCTCTGAAATTAAGATACGCAAGTATAAGTACAAGAACCTCAAAATTGTACATAAGAGCAGTACTTGAGTAAATAGCTAGTTTTTTTAATTGCTGAAGTAGTGTTCACTGGGTTGAACCTTTGAGTCAGCAGAGCATAGTAGTCTCCGGTCGTTGATAACTAGCGAGCTGTTAGCAGTGGAGCTCTGCAGAGAGAGACGTGCTCAGAGTTTGACTAGTTCTGTAATAAAATGAAGGGGGTTTAAACATCCACCAGGAAAGCCATACGCCAATCACTGTTCTTTAATATCGGAAGGAAACACACTGCATTATGCTGTCAGATAACATGCAACAGCTCTCAGGTTCACATCATGCAGTACAGAGCTGCGGGGGGGTGGGTGGGGGGGTGGGTTGTCCTGTGTGTGACCCTTAAGGCAGCATCTTCCTGGTCCAATGGGATGTCTCCATGTGGTTCTGGATTATTGCAGAAGATTTATGAAACCAGCGGGGTATTCACTGGCGTACTTTATGTCTCCTCAGCCTGTGTAACCACGACAACCAAAAACACATCCAGAAACCATTGACCTCCAGACCAGGGACAGGAGGAGAAGCTGCCCTGTTTCTGAACAACCAATCACATTACAGAACATCATGATTGACGTGTCTCTTCCTTTGTGTATGCACACATTCACACACACACTTATATTATCTCAAACATTTTGTATCCCCCGGCTCAGGCCCCCCCCCCCCCAGTGAAGAGTCTCTGTTTGAAGAGTTCATGTGACCGGTACAGACCTTAAACTGTCTGGATCCTCCTGCGCTTCCTAACTTATATATATTAAATCTAACTACATCTCAAACTCAGTACAGATATGAGGAGCATCCCTCCGGCTCCAGGCGCTCAGACCTGGAAGCCCTGAAGGCTCAGACAGCGTGACCCGCCTCGCTGCGGCGGCTCGGGACATAAAGGGAAACACTGAAAGGTACAGAGGAAGCAGTCATGATGCCCGTTACTGTTCCAGAGGTATGTGAGGATGAGTCCTGTCTCAGAGGCAGACAGACAAAGGTCCAAAAAATGGAGACATTCACAGAGAAGTTTGGAGTCCTGAAGGAGTCTTTGGAGCTTCAAGCCCCCTGAAGATGTTTGAACCTGTAAAGGGAGCTACTGATTTCAGTCAGTCCGTCAGTACATGATCCACCTGGGCTGCAGGAAGTGAGCCAGAGAGAGGGTTAAAGACTTCCTTTATTACAGTTGAGATGGATGAGAGGGGGTCGACTGACTCTGCTTCTGGAGACGTTTGAACAGAGAACATACAGAACATGATAAAGGAAGTCCATCATGAGGGAAACCAAACCGGATTAAATAGAAACAAATCTAAAGTATTAATATCACCTGTTCAGCCAAACAGACTGTCAAGAGATCTTCATTTAGTTTATAAAAGACCAACACAGCTGTTCATAGGCAACTCACTGCCTTCACAAGCACGTTACTAACTTTCCTAAAGTACAAAAGTCGTGTCTACAAAATGTACTTAAAGTATGACATTTAAAAGTCCTCATCCGGCAGTGAAACGGCTCCATGATATATTTATTACACAATGAAAACATTATTGACTCATGTTAACGACTTTCTTTACTTTGAGGAATATCTTGGATCATTTACCTGTAGTCCCTGAAACTTTAGAGGAACTGCACTGTAACCTCCAGAGAAGCGCTGTGACACACCGAGGAAGTGCTTCAGAGTAAACGCAGCAGAATACAGCGTTCTCATTTTAACGTACTCAACTTTTAAAACAGTGTAAAGGGAAATACTCAGGTAAAGTACCAGTACTTCATAATTTTACTCAGTAGAGTACTTAGTAGCTTTCCAGCACAAGCAGAACCCAATCAGAACTCATTATTACCCTTTGGTACCCAATGCAACCCATTAGAACCAGTTGAACCCTTTGAAACCTATTGAAATTCGTAGGAACCGTTTAGAACCTTTGGAACCGATTGGAAGCCAATGGAACCCATTAGAACCTTTATTACCCATTTGAACCATAAAGAACGAGGAGCATGGGACATAAGATTTTCATTGCCAACATATACGTTGTATATGCTGTGCATATGACCAATAAAACCTTGAAACCTTGAAAGAACCCTTTGGAACCCAATAGAACCCTTTGAAACCCATTGGGAGCTCCATCAGAGCAGTTCCTCAGGAACCGTTGTTGAGCAGGGTGTTAGAACCCCTGGACGTGGCAGTAGGCCTCCAGCGAGGAGAACACGATGTACAGGAGCCACAGGCTGAAGAACAGGCCGCTGGTCAGGATCTTGGGGATGCGGGGCCCGCCTAGCTCCCCCCCGATGGAGGGCCGGCGGCGGTAGATAAGGACGGCGATGCAGATGAAGGCGAAGATGGTGAAGAGCGTGACGGAGAAGGCAAGCGTTCCCGGGTCAACGCGGAACTCCTCGCCGTGGATGGCGTGGTAGATGGCGGCAATGGACCAGGCCACGCCGATACCCAGGAACACGTTGACCGCGTTACTTCCTGTCACGTTGCCAATGGAGGCGTCGGCGTATTGGTCTTGGATGGCGGCCACCTTACTGGCAAAGGTGTCTGAGGGAGAGAGAGGGAGGGAGAGGGAGAGGGAGGCAGAGAGAGGGGGAGAGAGAAGGAGAGAGAGGGAGGGGTTGGACACCGTCAGGTCTATGTACCGGCTATAGAAGTTTACAGATATTAGATGAGATGTTTAATGTCTTTGGGGACATAATGTCTCGGATGGATCGGGGGTTAACCAGGCTAATGGAAAACACAGTCCTTGCACCGCAGGGAAATTAGAGAATTTAGAATAATATTTTTCATCTTTCTATTTCAATGTTTAACTTTTCAGATTCTGTCTTGTTTATTTTTGATTTGATTTGCTAGCGTTAAAGAAAGGTTAGTGCTATATTCTGGCTTTTAAATAGTCCCATCATCGGGAGTCAGTCAGCGTCAGACCTGGGACCGATGTTCCCAGAGCCACAAACACCACGGCGGTGACGGAGTCCTTGAGGCCCACAGTGCAGCCGAAGTGCGACGCCAGGTCGCCGATGACGGCCGTCAGCAGGCCGATGCCGGAGATGGAGACCACGAAGCAGGCCCAGCCGTTCAGGTAGTCGGTGGGAGGAACCAGCGCAAACAGAACCTTCCAGAAGACGGTGAGGAAGTGCATCACGTAGTCAAAGCAGGAGGGCAGCTTCTCCTCATCGTCATCATCATCACCTGCAGCGGAGAGAAGCAGGATGCAACGCTTAGAGCCCGGGGGGGTCCCCAAGTTCATTTACTCAACATTAGATGTACATCTAGATGACTCCTCATCCAGAGGGATTTAGGAGCATCAGCCATGAAGACACAACTCAGAACCAGCCGAGCCAGTGCTCAAACTGTCCCTTTCTGTTTGAGTGTTGGCTCAGCTGCAGGGAACAGGTGTGGGGGGGGGGGGGGGGGGGGCTCAGCTTCACCTGGCCTCCTCTGCAGGACTCCCTGCAGGTGAAAGCCTTACCAGAGCTGACTGTGATGGCTTCCACAAACTGCTCCCTCCAGCTGTTCGTCCCGATCACCAGAGCCAGGTTGGTCTTCTTCAGGATCTTATCCACAGTGTTCTGAAAGATACAACTTCCCCACTTCATCACTGACCTTAGGACAACTCTATTTACATATCAAGGTTTCAAGGTTTCAAGGTTTCAAGGTTTTATTGGTCATATGCACAGCAGATACAACGTATATGTTGGCAATGAAAATCTTATGTCGCGTGCTCCTCCAACAACTCAACATACATGGTGCAAATAAGATAATAAAATAGTGCAAAAAGAGAGAAGAATATTTACAATATCAACAATAAAGATTTGAGGATGTGAAATATATACATATGTGGAATACATTGAGAGTATTTAAACACTTGTGGAATGAGGAGGTATGGACAGATGCATATATTACGTATAACAGATGTATATGGCAGATGTGTATAATATATAGATATGTGTACTATAAACAGATGTGTATAATATATATATATATATGTATGTGTGTACTATAAAAAGATGTGAGTAGACATTCACAGAGCTCAGGAGTTCAGCAGTCTTATAGCCTGTGGTATATATATGACAGGTTCTCTGAGATGTTCGAATGACACAAAGAAACACAAACACAACCTTTCAGATTCGCCTGAATGTGTTTTACCTTGAACTCGTACGACTCCTCGATGACGACCTCCAGTTTGGCGTGCTCGCCCAGCATCGGCCGGCCCATCTCAGCAATCCTCCTCTCCTCTTCCTCCTTCTTCGTCAGGAGCTGCTCCCCCCCGTCCCCTGAGAGAGAGAGAGAGAGAGAGAGAGAGAGAGAGAGAGAGAATTTAAACATTTTAAACAGACCTTTGTTTTGAGTTAGTTTCAGCTACAGTAGTTTTTCTGTTATTAAAAACTACACAGAACAAATTCATACTGCAGCCCCAAAACAGAAGAAATAGAATAAAGACAAAGATTAGAAATTCAGAACCAGAGAGTTCTCTCTGACTGAACACAGCACATCCTGCACACCCCAAATGTTCCCAAACATTTCAGTCCTTTTGGTTAGTTTGTAAAAACCAAACTCCACCCTGAGCCGAGCTGCCAGCAGCCCGCTCAGCATCACAGCTGCGTCCTCTGAGCCCTCACCCCTCACGGTTTTTCCTCGTTTTCCAAATAGATAGTTTGGCCAGTCCTGAAAGGACATTGATTAGTGTGTGTACATGTTTTTTCTTTGCGGAGTAGGGTGGACCATAAATAAACAGAGGAAAAGAAAGAGTTCTCCAAAGCCCTGAAACCATGACTGTAGTTGACTGAAAAGTCTCACCAGCCTGGGACACTGAACTGCTCCTGTTTGTGAGCAGAGAGGACAGCCCTCCCCTGTGTAGGATTGAGGTGCACCAGATACCTGTTCGTAGCTATGGCCCCGTGTACCATCCTCCACTGGAGGTCACCGGTCTGTTTGTCAACGGGGGGTTTGTACAGGGACCGCCAGCAGACCCTCGGGGACGATCCCCCGCCAAAAAACTCTGTCCACCTCGACTCCTTCACCCCTGCCAGGGAGCATAAGTTTGAAGCCTTCACACTAATGTGATAGGCTGCTTTGTTTCCCCAAAGTCTCAAGGTCTCCTACCGCCGGAGTTTTTAGAGACAGCAGAATGTCCTCTTCATCCTGCCACTGTCCCACAGCAGGAGAGACAGCCAGGGAAGGAAAGATGTACTCGTACTCATCATCCCATTGGTCCAATATAGTTCTTTCTTCAGCAAATGCTCTGAGGACTTCTGGCAGTGAAGCACAGACCTCCTCCACCAGCCTGGTCAGCAGTCTGTTGGATCTGATGTTGAGCAGGTCAGATAGACGGGCGATGGAGGTCTTCATGAGATGCCCCAGTTTCACACACCCAGCCTCTCTCAGTCTGGATCTCAGGCTGACAGAGGACAGAACCTGAGAGGTGGTACAACTGTTCCCAAAGAGGGGCTCCTCAAATAGCCACATCCCTGGTGTCATCACAGCTTTCCGATGGAGAGTTAAAACCTGCCATGCCTGTAAGACTGACTGGTAAAAAGATATCAAACCAGTTAGATCTATGGATTGAGGCTGAAGCAGGAACACATGTTTGTCGTATCCTAAGCGTCCAGCTCTCCTCAGCAGTACACAGGCAGCCGAGGCAACCAAGTTATTGACGACCAGGACCCTCCCCCTATAGGAAAGCTGAGGCAGCAACCATTTCCATTTAGACAGTCTGGTACACACTCTCTCCATGGCACCCTCTATTCTTCACCTGATACTCCTCTGTTCCAAGAAAAACACCCCAAATTCTCATGCCCTGCCTTCCCCAGCTGAGGTGTCCTGGTAACTTTGGTGTTTCCCTGTCCGCCCACTGCCCAACCTGCAACGCTTCACTTTTTCCCTGTTCTCTTTTGCTGAAGATGCCCGTTCATACAGATTTAGACTAGTACCCAGGAAGTCTACATCCCTTTGGTCCTTGACAAACACACTGATGTTATCAGCATAAGCTGACACCACCAGCGAGGGGCGCTGGGGCCACCCTGGTAGCATAATTCCTGATAGCCTGGATCTTAAAAAATTCAAAAGAGGTTCTATAGCTAAACAGTATAGCTGTCCAGAGATAGGACATCCCTGTCTAATGCCTCTCCGGACCTGAATGGGAGAGCTCAGCCCACCACCAACTTTCACCAAACAAGCAGCTTCCTTATACATCAAACCCAGCAGTGACACAAAACCATCTCCAAAACCAAAAGCTTTTAAAGTAGAATAGAGAAAACCATGGTCCACCCTATCAAACGCTTTCTCCTGATCCAGTGATACAATTCCCACATCAACATTGTACAGTTTACAAAGATCCAGAAGATCCCTCATGAGGAAAAGATTGTCCATGATGGATCTGTCGGGTGCACAGTATGACTGGTCTCTGTGGATTATTAGTTCCAGAACGTTTTTAAGCCTGTTGGCAAGTACTTTTGAAAGTAGTTTGTAGTCTGTGCATAGCAAAGCCACTGGTCTCCAGTTTTTAAGAGGAGTCAAATCTCCTTTATTTGGTCAAAGTGAGAGAACTGCATGCCGACAGGATGTCGGTAACAGGCCTGTCAGAGAACACTCCTGCAGCACCTCCCACAGGTCGACTCCCAAACACTTCCAGAAGTGTTTATAAAAGTCTGCAGGCAGTCCGTCCAGTCCAGGAGCTTTGCCAGAAGCCATCTGACCCACAGCAGCAGTGAGCTCCTCCAGGGAGATGTTGGCATCCAGGACAGCTCTGTCCTCAGAGCCCAGCTGAGGAAGCCCCTGCAGCAGGCTGTCCACACACTCTGTCACAGTCCTCCTTCCTGAAGAGGGCGCTGTAAAACTCTATGGCATGCTGTCTCATCTCAACCCCGTCAGTCGTCATGGTACCATCAGGGAGGCGGAGACAGACCATCTGTTTTGCCCGAGAGAGACTTCTCCAGGTTAAAGAAGAATGAGGTGGGAGCATCCATACTGGTGTCTCTAATACTGGTGAACCGTGACCTGACCAAAGCCCCTTTAACCCTTTCATGTAAAAAGGAACCCAGATCCTGTTTCTTCTGCTGAAGCCTGTTACTGTCTGTGCCATTGTGAGTGGATAGACTGTTTTCCAAATCTCTGATTTCATTTTCTAAGTCCTGAATGACTCGTTTAGCCCTCACTGTGGAATGACTTGTATATTGTTGACAGAAAACTTGTGCATGTGCCTTGCCCATCTCCCACCACTGACTTAGGGACTCAAAATCCCTCTTCCTTTCTCTCCAGATTCCCCAGAATGTCTCAAACTTCTGACAGAAGTCACTATCCTGAAGTACCTTAACATTAAAGTGGCAGTATGAGCTGTGTCTAGTGGTTGGTGATATATGAACATTAAAGTGACTAAAGGATGATCTGTGAAACCTACTGGGTAAATGCAGCTATTCATTAACCTGTTGCTAAAACTTTGTGAAATGTAGACCCTATCCAGCCTGGCTGCACTCACTCTCCCATCCAGCACCTTAACCCATGTGTACTGCCTAACCTGGGGATGTTTCACCCTCCATGCATCTACTACACCTAACTCTGAGAGCGCTTGGGATAAAAAGGCAGATGACTGTAAGTGAGGTTCCTCTCCTGTTCTGTCTAATACAAAATGTGTAGTGCAATTCCAATCCCCCCCATCACTACACATTCTCTTTGATCACACTGCTTTAAAAATCCTTTATTTTCTGAAACATGTCCAGCCTCCCTGAGCCCTGATTTGGAGCGTAGATGTTAAGGAAACAGAAAGATATGTCCTGTACTTGTCCTCTGACCACTAAGGCCCTGCCTGTCACTATCTCTGTGGTGGAGATGATCTCAACATCTAGCCCTGGAGAGAAGAGAATGGCTACACTAGCAGAGAAATTAGTCCCATGAGACAGACTATACTTGCCCTTCCACAACAAACCCCAGTCTATCCCATTGTCTCTGTCGCTGTGCGTTTCCTGCAAAAAAACTGTCTGTGTGATCATTTCTGAGATGACTGCCCTCTTCTGTGCAGCTCTCGCTCCAACACAGCGTTGGGAATGAACGGGGGGACGCCTGACCCGGTGACCCGGCTGGAGGGCACTGCGAGCGGGGAAACCTGCAGATAGGTGCCGTTCAGAGTGACGCTGCTCACTATTAACTCCGTAACAAAACACTCTTCTTTTAAGAAGACAACCACACCCTTATTCACCCTGGATGCACAGGATAGATTGGCGTGTCCCACACAGTCTCCCACGGGCAGGAGAACTGCCTCTACCGGAACTGAAGGCTCGGGCTGAACCCGCACTCCATGCCGGATAGAGAGGGAAGCTGTCCCTAAGGACTCCATCAAACACCAAAAACAACCACCAAACAATCAGACCATACACACAATAGGAAAACCGTTTGAAAGATCCGCCAACCTCACCACGCTCTCCACCACCAAACTCCCAGCATGCACTCAGAGAGAGAGAGAGAGAGAGAGAGAGAGAGAGAGAGAGAGAGAGACCCATTACGATGCTCCACAGTCAACTGGAGGAAAGCTAAAGCGTGGAACAGACGGACGGACCGCTGGATGGCAGGAAAATGTAAATATAGTAGAAAATAAAACTTTCAAAATCAATGTTTAGTTTATTATAACAAATCATTTACAAATAA